>NW_026856176.1:0-23856 GCF_026571515.1 Ruditapes philippinarum
TACATGAGGGATAATGAATAAGTGCAACATCCCTCACGCCCCCTAGCACAGGCTTGAGCGGTACTCAATTCTCAAGAGCGGTACTCAATATGGAGGATTAAATATGATAGACTTGCTAATTTTCATGAACTCGATTAAATCAAGTAGGATAAAAAAATAACCATGGATTGTGAAAAGAAATGATGAAGATAGATTTACAAAAAAAAAAGGGTGGAATCGATTATTAAAAAGTAATCTTAACACAAACGATATGCAGAAATTAAAATAAATTGAAAATACTTTCTTAATATAATTATTCATGTTCCCTTTCTACACCATGGTCGTCTCGGGCACACCTCAATGCATCATTTTTCTTACATGCATGCCCATTATGTGAAGTAAATGATTGCCAGCCATTACACTAGAATTAAGTAGGCCCAGAGGAAAAAGTTGGTACAAAGTTTTAACATTAAATTCTTACTTTACATGTTAAATCGGTATTTATTTTCTTTACAAGATACAAGATACAAGAAACTCTATTTTAAGTCGGTTTACATATTACAAGAAACATTAGCTAATAAGCTATTTACCGACAATAACAAAGGCATAAAACATATTTACTAAAATATATAACAGATCTGAAAATAAAAACATATAAAACTAGCAGCATCTTTACTGATTTATGATCTCTTATACTGAATGATAAAGGTTAATGTTATGATAAAGGTTAATAGCGAGCTCGACGAGCTGGCCCAAAGGGCCTGCTCGCATAGCGAGCTTTACGGTAACGCGAGTACCTGCTAAGTAATGGTTTTGAAAACTTTCGTTCGAAGTACCGAATTGGACACATCGCAACCTTTCGAATTTAAAGATAACGATAAAAACTGAGGAATTCTGACTGAAAACGGATGTGTAGACTGGTCACCCGCGCACGTCAATGGGAACCATAATTGGACAGGAAACCAGAATAACGGAAGCAGTCGATAAAATATCGAACTGTAAAATGAAAATTGAAGGCGCCATTTTGTTTGAAAAATCTGATAAATTAAAACAATTTTTTGTCGAATTTTGTTGTGAAAACTATCTAGAATGAAAGAAAATGGTCTAACTAAGAAAATGAATCCGAACACCAATATCTTTTATTCAGTCGTTAAAGCTGTACAGACGTTTAAAGTATTGTTTACGTGACGTCACAATGTAGCGCCAAACAGCACGTGCAAAACAAACAAATCAAGTACGCTATTTTAATGTCGCAAACGTTTTAAGTTTTACATTTATTTCACTTTTAATAATCTTTATTTCGCTTGAAAAATTATAGAGTGAAATAAAATAAACAAAGTTTTACCAACGTTTTCAAAACTCGTTATTCATTTAACGACAGGGGCGGAGCCATATTTAACACAATACGTGTAACGTCACACGCACTCGTCAGTGCATTTGAAATAAAAATGAGCGATTATTTCATACTATTTCACGTTAAAAGTACATCGAGCTCGCTTTGAGGCTTTGCCTTTTTCATATTATTAAGACACCCGCACACTTGTGCACACTGGCACCCGCATTTGGTAATTTTCAAATTTCAGTCATACCAAACTCCAATCGCAACTACTCGGCCCTTTCCGTCAGTCTTCGGAGATAGTCTCTAGAAATTCCCGGGAGTGACCGGGATTTATCGATAGGAGACCTCACAGTGATTACCTCCCTTGGGAGAATTCTATGCCGAAGAATTAAGGGGAGATCACTGCGTGGAGAATAAACCGTGGTGGCGCGAAAAAAGCTGAAACAAGTAAGTATATATTTTACCATAATTAAAAATAAAAAAGATGGTCTGATATCACAAAGCGATAAAAAAACCCATTACACGGCATGATGCTGCAGGAAATCGAAGTCATAGATGGATCATGGAATAATATAAATTTCTCGGAATCAGGGTCGAGTCATTTCGGCCCAAGACGTTTCGACCTTTGACCAAATCGGTCACATTCAGAGTAAGTCTATCGTTGTCTCCCACGTACAGAGTCCATCGCATTTATGATTTGATCTTTTTATATGCCCGAAAGAATTTCGGGCATATTATGTTATACCCCCGGGCGTCCGTCCGTCCGTCCGTCCGTCTGTCTACCCGTCCGTCCGTCTGTCCGTCCGTCCGTTAGCAATTTGGTTTCCGGAGCATAACTTAAGTTCCATTTGGCCCACAACATTCAAACTTCATAGGATAATTGTCCCTATTGAGTAGAAGACCCCTATTGATTTTGGGGTCACAAGGTCAAAGGTCAAGGTCACTATGACCCTAAAACTGAAAACAGTTTCTGGAGCATAACTTAAGTTCCATTTGGCCCACAGTGTTCAAACTTCATAGGATGATTGTCCATATTGGGTAGAATACCCCTTTTGATTTTAGTGTCACAAGGTCAAAGGTCAAGGTCACTATGACCTTAAAACTGAAAACAGTTTCCGGAGCATAATTTAAGGTCCATTTGGCCGCCAGTGTTCAAACTTCATAGGATGATTGTCCATTTTGGATAGAAGACCCCTATTGATTTTGGGGTCACAAGGTCAAAGGTCAAGGTCAATATGACCTTAAAACTGAAAACAGTTTCCAGGGCATAACTGAAGTTCTATTTGGCCGACAGTGTTCAAACTTCATAGGATGATTGTCCATATTGGGTAGAAGACCCCTATTGATTTTGGGGTCACAAGGTCAAAGGTCAAGGTCACTATGACCTAAAAAACTGAAAACAGTTTCCGGAACATAACTTAAGTATCATTTGGCTGACAGTGTTCAAACTTCATAGGATGATTGTCCATATTGGGTAGGAGACCCCTATTGATTTTGGGGTCACAAGGTCAAAGGTCAAGGTCACTATTACTTTAAAACTGAAAACAGTTTCCGGAGCATATCTTAAGGTCTATTTGTCCCACAATATTCAAACTTCAGAGGATGATTGTCCATATTGGGTAAAGACCCCTATTGATTTTTGGGTCACAATGTCAAAGGTCAAGGTCACTATTACTTTAAAAGTGAAAAAAGTTTCCAGAACATAACTTACTTGATATTTGGCCCATAGTGTTGAAACTTCATAGGATGATTGTCCATATTGGGTAGAAGACCCCTATTGATTTTGGGGTCACATGGTCAAAGTTCAAGGTAGCTCATACCTCAAAACTAAAAACAGTTTCCAGAGCATAACTGAAGTTCCATTTGGCCAACAATATTCAAACTTTATAGGAGGATTGCTATTTGAAGGAGGTAATACTATATATAATTTATGTAATGTCTTACAAATGCTTCATCCTTAGAAAAGAAAAAAAACACTTTCGGGCATATAATGCTCCGCCTAGCGGTGCTCTTGTTTGTATTTGAGTTAATCAGGTTTTATAGTACTGCTAGACATGTTCACTGAAGCCAATCCCATATCAAAAGTCAACTTCAACCGTGACATATATTTCCCTGTTTCTCGTATTCTCGGGGTTTCTCGCATTCTCATGGAATAATTAAAACGGTGGAAACGACACTCGCGACTTCCATCGATAAACGAAAACATGTCTATTTAGCAGAGCATTTTCATCTCCATTAAAAAAAAAAAAAGTAATGCGACGAAAACAGATAAAAAACCAAAATAACTGTGGAAATCATCTTAAAATCCAGAGAATAAACATTAAATTTTTCAATTTCCCCCAAAAAATCATCAATTTTCTAGATTTTTCCATATTGCAGAAACCTGCAGCGGGACTCTGACTTAAGACGCATCAAATGACGGTCTCACACTACTTTTCATAAAATACAGCTCAAAATATTTGTTCCACGAATAGATAGTATAAAAAAGATATGAACTCCAATTAAAAACCAATAATGAAACATTGTTTGTCCTAAACACATTTCATTTTTGACAACTGCAATGGAAAACAGTAGTAATTATTGTTTAATGCTCATATAACTAATAAGTTACTTATAAATAAACGTAAACTTAATGTATATTAGAGAGATTATGTAAATAACAACACTAAATTGAGTTCAAACTATTTTTGGAACAATCAGAATCATTTGGTATCAAAGAGGTGTCAATATGATCCTAAAAGTTTGATATGGCCTGCCAAGCTGTTATCAAAACACAATAAAATTACAGATTTAAGCCATTTAACACTTAATTAGGTGTGGCACTAATGATTTGAACTGGTATGTAGAATAAAATCATCACTTAGCGACTAGCCTTAACAACCAATCAAATTCCACGAGAATACAAGAAAGCACCTGCTTCACATAGAGGGTGAAGGTCAGTATATACAAGCAGAAATATCTCTTGTTTTGCTTACAGTTACGATCTTTCTTTCTTTATATTTTGTTAATAAGGTATTTCACTGTGTATCAGGCTAAAAATACTGTAACATAATGTTTTTTAAATATTATGCAACCAAGTTTAGTCCTTAACCCCCCGAGAATATGAGAAAGCAGGATTTATCATAGGAACTCGAGAATGGGACCGCAGATTGCCACATGCGGCATATATTTTCGATCGTGTAAAGGTTTTTTAAAAACGTTTCTGCTACATCTAAATATCTTTTAGTATTATTCGAGTGTATGGACTCAAAAAATATATTATCAATTAAACCCAATCTGTCTCTTTTAAAACTGGTCAAATTTTCGGTATTATAAAAAAAGACAAGGAGTGACATCCGCCAATTGCCGCAACGTTTCCTGCATGAGTTTTTCCCCTTTGGCTACAATTGATTACTATTTTTTGAGAATATTGTTCCTGTTATTTTTGTCAACTATCAGGTATCGTCCGGATATAACGTTCACGGTTTATTGTTTTCACATGTTGACATGTATAGGCGGCATTATATCGGATGTATTCGTGTTTTGATTTGTTAACATGGAGAAAACAGACATTTTAGTAATATGTTCAAGGCTCAAGCTAGGTTCAAAATTTAGGGAGAAGTCACTTCTCCCTCCAGCTGATTTAGGGAGAAGTGGGGAGACTTTAGGGAGAAGTGAGGAGATTCATTTATCGATGTTTGTTGTATGTTATCGCAATTATGTTGACTCACTGTACATATCTTATTAAATGAATTGGATTTGTGTTACAACAGAATATTCAATTTTAATTTAAAACAGAGACATAGATAGCTATTATTATAACTATTGTTATCTATGTCTCTGTTTAAAAGTAGTTTGAAACAAATTAAGTAATAAGAATGAGTATCATGTAATGCAACCATTGCATTAAATGAAGATAAAAAAGCCATAGTTGATTCCTATCATGGGTGGATTAACAGTTATTCCATTCTGATTTACTATTAAAAAGCTTGCGCCGGACATTATATTCATATTCACTTATGTTGTAAAGAAAATAAAAGTAGATAACGAAAGAAACAATCTTTTATTTCACTTCATTTGTAATAAATACAGTGTAATACGCTGTTAATTTTATCAAATTTAACTCGTCAACAAAAAAGGTTATCATAACTTTCATTTAAAATTACCGTAACAGTTATATGTCGAGCGGTCCTCTTAATTCTGACAATCATTCGATAGTGAAAATTTAATTGACGTTTGATCCGTCCATCATAAATAATTGTTACAGGTAGTTGTATGTTAGCGATTTAATGATTGGTTATATAATGTCGCCTCGATTAAAACGTGAATAAAGATTGGTTTCTCGCACGTATCAGTAATCTCGCCGTGGGGGGAGTCTAATTGTTCCTGGAGCATCTGTTAATTAGACTTTTATGACATGTTGGTAAACAAACGGATTAATGACATTTTCGCGTTGATTGAGATGCACGACAGTCCCTTTTTCCGGCGGCGAGGGTAAACAAAGCAAACACACACAACATGTTATTCACAGTTATTGTTGGTAATTTTCAATAATGGATCAATAAAATCGGGCGACTTCATATTCGCTTTCATGTAGGATGTCGGCGAAGTCAGACGGAATTCGGCGACTATTTTGCCCGAATCGCCCACTAGCTTGAGCCCTGATGGTCAAACTGGTTTTGCTTAACTGAAAAAAGGAATATTAAAACATGATCCATAGATAAATATTTTAGGCACTCATCTGGTATTCATTACTAGAAAAATTAAAACAAAAATCAAGCATATCAAGGGGGATAATTTACGCTGAACGTTGCGGCAAATGGTGGATGTCCATCCTTTTCTTTTTTCAATATACCGTAAATTTGACTGATTTTTGTATTTTCTGATCGCAAGATCAGTAAATACATAGCTAACATCCAAGGTCCAACACATATTTTCCTAACAGACCTAACAACGCAAAGTAGTTCTCACTCAGAACTGCTTAAAAACCAGCAATTTAAAATAAAGAATAATTTTTAATATATGCATTTAACGAATTACAGTGCATTAAAAGTTTAGAGTAGTCAATAGAAATATGAGGTTACAATCACAAATTTCGCGGATGAATATCTTTTTTACCCAATGAAAAATGTTCAGCTATTTCCGTAAAGCTTAATCAACGAAAATGCTATTTTTGGCTATGTACAGAATACTTGAATACTCCAGAGCGTAGTACACATAAATCTGACTGTCGAGTAGTGGAATATATACATGTCGTACTGTTTTTGGCGAGAAGATTTTTGCTAAATTATTTTCATCAGTGTTAAGGTTTATAGTGAAGAAAATACCTCGAAATTAGTAAGGATTACAAACACGGAATGGAAATTCTCAATTTAGAATAACAATGTATTTGTTATTATTCAACCTACATATATATTACTTCAACGTGGTGCTGAAGTAGCGCGCTCGTTTAGGGTGTGAGAGGCCCAAGGTTCAAATCGTAGTCGAGGCAACTTTTTTTTGAAGTGTCTTTTTTAAGGAAGTAGCCACGATATGCAAGGATAAAGTATGGCTGTCATAAAAAATGAAAGTGATTTTTTGATGCAACTCTTGTCATGCAAAATTCCATATGTATCAATCTCAAACTGTTATAGACGCAGTCGCTGCGTAAGATTAATTATAGTATATGAAAATAAACTTATATAGGAAAATACATACAGATAGTCAGTATGATTTAGATTGCAAAGATCAGAAAATACCACAGAGTTTGCAGCCCTTTGATTAAATTAGCAGATTATATTAGATTGAGATAAGATAATTAAAGACCACCCGCTCACATAATATGAAAAGATATTCAAAGGTCGGACAAACTTAAAATGTAAAGCTGGTACGGATTCGGATTTATGCGCCTCAATATGCGGTCCTGTTCCAGAGTTCCTATATTTATGTCATGCTGTAATTCAATAAATTTGCGTGATCTTGACATAATCTATTTTAACACAGTTAGTTAGATATATTGGGACACTTCAGTCTATATTTTTGAACACAGAATGTTAGATTGATGAAACAATTGCCTCAAAGTTTATCAGTGTCAGTTCACATTTCATAATATTCGCCGCCATTGCTGCCCTAATTATCATATGACTAGCGAGAATTTAGGTTCGGATACCTTTGCATGACATTCGGTGACATGTGACCAAAATGCTATTTTCGTAAAAATAACGAATTAAATAGGGAAAAAATGAATAAGATTGTAAAATCCATAATGTGTTGGGTGGACACATGGTGTAATTCAATAGCAGCAATATAATGTAATTTATAAAGGTATAATTAATCTCCATATAGATATTATAGTGTTTAAAAATAAAAATAAATTATTTTACACATTTATTATGAAATTCAAGAATAAATAATGTTTTATCAAATTTGTTCATTTTCAAGAAGTTGTAATTTAGGAAAGCTATGCACATTACAATATAATAATTGTTTCACAAACAGTAAACTAACAAGTTGTTTAATTTCTTTCACATTTGTAGATCTATCTTAATATGGTTATTGAAGAGGATGAGATGTGTTCCATGAAATTGTATCCGATTCTCCATTGAGAGGTAAGTTTTAGCTTTCAGATTGTTGAATGTCCATCATCCGTCCACATCTGTTCACTAACACTCTAGTCACAGGTAACATTTTTTCCTCAATCATCATCAAACTTTGTCAAGATGCTTGTCTAGGTAAAGGCTCGAATGAGTTCAAACAGGGATCATCTAGGATTCTAGGATGAAAAACTAGGTTACAGGAGCTTAAAATAAAAAAATATTGTTTACAACCTAGTGGCTAATGTTTTGATCCCAATATCCTGGAAATTGGTCTGAAAGTTTGTTTTAGTGATTTCTTGGTCAAGTTTGAATATGGGTCACCTGGGGTCACACAGCTCAAATATGGGAAAAACATGTTAACACTCTTAATGGACACATTTTTGAGACAGTTTTCATCAAACTTGGTCAGGATGCTTGTCTAGGTAATTGCTCAGATGAGTTCACACAATTGGTTCATCTCGGATGAAAAACTAAGTCACAGGAACTAAAAATAGAAATTTCTTATTAAAACTCTAGTGGCTACTGTTTTGATCCAAATATCCTGCAGTCTTTGGTCTGAATGTTTGTATTTTATGATTTCTAGGTCAAGTTTGAGTATTGGTCACCTGGGGTCAAAAACAAGACCACACAGCCCAAATATGGAAAAACCTTGTTAACACTCTAGTGGCCTTGAAGGGTAAGCAGTTTGGAGTTATTGCCACAAACTTTAGTTCATTTTTACACACTTTGTCCGGGACATAACTCTAAAACTTTAAGAGATATCAATATGAAACTTTGTAGGTAGATAGATCTTTTTAAGTAAAAGTGCAGTGTAAAAGAATCATAATTCCGTCTTGCCTAATTTTGGAGTTATTGCCACGACCAACTTTTGTTCATTTTTACACACTTTGTCCGGGACATAACTCTAAAACTATAAGAGATATGAACATGAAACTTTGTAGGTAGATAGATTACATTAGGTAGAAATACAGTGCGAAAGAACCATAACTCTGCCTTTTTAGCTCACCTGAGCATAAGGTATCAACATGAAAAGACTAGGTCAAAGTTGCAAAAAATAGAAAAACTTTTAAACACTCAAGTAGCTCCTGTTTTGATTTAAATATCCTGGAAATTGGTCTGAAAGTTTGTTTTGATAATTTCTAGGTGAATTTTGAATATGGGTCACCTGGGTTCAAGAAAGGTAGGTTACGCCGCCCAAATACATAGAAACCTTGTTGACAGCCCAACCTTGTTGACATTCTAGTGGTAACAGTTTTAGCTCGACGATACGAAGTATATGGAGAGCTGTCCTACTTGCTCTGGCGGTGTTGTCCGGGACATAACTCTAAAAGTATAAGAGGTATGTATCAACATGAAACTTTGTAGGAAGATAGATCTCATTGAGTAGGTGTGCAGTGCACAAGAACCGTAACTATGCCTTGTCTAATTTTTGAATTATCCCCCCTTTGTTTATTTTACACTTTGAACTTTGTCTGGGACATAACTCTAAAACTATAATAGGTATCAACATGAAACTTTGTAGGTAGAGAGATCTCATTGAGTTGGTGTGCAGTGCACAAGAACCATAACTCTGCCATGCCTAATTTTTGAATTATCTCCCTTTGTTTATTTTACACTTTGAACTTTTGTCCAGGACATAACTCTTAAACTATAATAGGTATCAACATGAAACTTTGTAGGTAGATAGATCTTATTGTGTAGGTGTGCAGTGAACAAGAATCTTAACTCTGCCTTGCCTAATTTTTGAAATATCCCCCTTTGTTTATTTTTACTTTTTGATTTTTGTCCGGGACATTACTCTAAATGTATAAGAGATATCAACATGAAACTTTGCAGGTAGATAGATCTCATTGAGTAAGTTTGCAGTGCACAAGAACTGTAACACTGTCTTGCCTATTTTGGAGTTATTGCCCTTTGTTCATTTTGACACTTTGAACTTTGTCCGGGACATTACTCTAAAATTATAAGAGATATCAACATGAAACTTTGTAGATACTGTAAAATCATTATTATTCGTGGGGCACAAATTTTCGTGGTTTTCGTGGGTAGGTCAATCCACGAATTTAAGATCTGACGAACATTTATCCCAACAAATACTTCTTACCCTGTCTCTGTTCTGTATATTTCAAACATGCGTCGACTCTTTTCTGGCAGATATTTCTTGAAATGGATATAAATACAGACAGATAATCAGGTTAGTGACAAATTAAATCCGTTTGCAATATTTAAGGAACTTGAAAGAAAACTCGATTATAATTATGTCCTCAATTTGCTGTCACAAAATATAATGTCGCATCTACACACTTGATCGTTGTACACATAGTCTACTAGGACTTGATTGTGTTAACAAGAATACTTGCAGTGATTTTTTTTCCAATTTTCAAAACAACCTGTGGCTTTCTGAAGGGGAAAATATAGCGTGATAAATCAGAAATGGGAAAGTCAAATTCCAACAACTGAGAATGGAATTAACCCAAACATTTTATGAAATTTTTAATTCAATTTAACATGCATGGTACATAGCAGAGGCTATATTGGACAACTGTCTGTCTTCTAGCTGATACAATAAGTCAGATGCTGTTAAGTCATGGTTCTGTTGAAGAAGTGCACTGGGCATTTCAGGGGAAAATATTAGCTTTTTAGGGGAAAATATACCTATTTTGAGCTAGGGGAAACAGCCTTTATTCGGCTGTAAAATACAGGAAAAAAAATCACTGACTTGACATAATCGAGTAAATATGGGAACACAGGCAATGCAATAATTAGCTCTTTTAAAAATTGTCAGTTTGCTTTTATTAATTTAAAAATAGTCTTTCAGTCTATGCGAAAGACTTCTGAGTTTTACTGGACAGTAGGTCCTGTAAACTGAAAATTTTTACTGGACCGAAAAAAACCTGATAAGTATATAGCATTTTGAGTCACTTGATAAGTGTCAGCAGTCAAAATATTTGTGTAGAAAAAGAAAATTATATTATCAACGAAGTGAAGTTCTTTTTTCATGTAAACATAAATATTGTTATACATGTATTCAATGGATTTTGCTATTTAAACTTTAATTCTATACAGACTATATACTAGCAAAATGAGAGGGTGGGTCTGGCATATGTAAACAGAATTATATATATATCGGTAATTTAGTGAAATGTTAAATGATTTTGGCACCTTCACAGTATAGTTTAATTTTTGTCAACATCTTGGACGATCTTTCATATCCCTAATTCGCTGCTAAACACCAGTTGAGCACACATGCAATTTAGCATTACTCTAAGTCTGTGGATTAAAGACATAAATTGTTCCAATTAGTACTGAGGCTGACATTTTTTTCTGTGTAAACAAACTACTAAATAGCGCGTGGACCGCCTCCGTGGTCGAGGGGTCAGAGTCGATGACTTCTAATCCAGGTAGCTCTCTGGCGTGGGTTCGATCCCCGGGAGATGCTTTGGTAGTTTAGCGCGGAGGAAGGTTGTTTAGTACTGGTGTAACTCTCCAGGAACGATGGTTAGGAAACTACCCGCCTATATGACTGAAATACTGTTGAAAAAGGCGTAAAATGAGACAAACAAACAAACAAACAAAATAGCGGGTGACCTTTCACATCTGGGCCGCTTATGTAATTTATGCGGCCGCTTATTGACTTTTAATTGTACTAGTTGTCGGATGTTTTTATCTTACGTTGTTACATAAAAGTTTGCATTATGAGAATGCTAACAGTTGACAAGCATTGCACGAGCTTATATAGTGTAATGACAACATTTTGATATGTTTTGAATTAAGGTAAATTATCGGCCTTTGCAAAATGTTAATTATTTAACCTTTTGTAACCATGACAACTGTTAGAATTTCACTTGGCGGGGATTCATTTTATTTACACTGTCTCGTTAATAGGAACATGGTGGGGCTAAGAGCGAGGTTTGGTGCACCATTAACCGGTTTAAACTCCCCAGTAGTCATTATGCTGCTGACCGTTCCAAGGCGGCGCCCCACTGTGTTCCTCAGGTGTATGTCTTATGTTGTTTCATACTGTTTTGGTGACACTTTTGCTTGTGTCCCTTGTTGTTTTCTCGTCTACGGTAAGTATCTTCCCCATTGCCTCTAGTTTTTATTTCTTTGAATACTCCCCACCCCCTCCCCCCGGTCTCCTGTCCCCTTCCCCTTTGTGGGCCTATTTTTAGTTCTTTGAATTCCTAATCAGTTACAAATTAATTATCATTTACTGATTAACCTGTCCGTGCTCTGTCCTTGCCCTATCCTGTTTTTGTTTGGGGTCCCCCTGGGCTCCTTGCCATTGGTTCTTGTTGCTGGGTCATGTGGGGGATGCGTTCATTGAACGCCGCCTTTCCTTGTTGATCTTGTTTATCATATTGAATGTAAGGTTTTTATAAAACCTTAATTTTTTACCGGACCGTCGGGCCGTCAATACATATATTTTTATCGGACCTTCTGATTTTTTACCGGTCAGGGCCGACGGTCCGACGGTCTTTCGGAAAGACTGGTCTTTGATATTAATGTCGTAAGTACACAAATCTATAACAAAAAATACGATCGCTAAAACAAATTTATTGTACATTCTTTTGTCATTTTTAGCTCGACTATTCGAAGAATATGAGAGCTATTGTAGTCGCCCCGGCGTCGGCGTCGGCGTCCGCGTCGGCGTCTGCGTTGGTTAAAGTTTTTTGTAAAGTCAAATATCTCAATTATTACTTGAGATATTCAATTGAAACTTACAATACTTATTTATAGTAACAAGGTACATCAGATTGACAAGTTGGATAACTCTGCCTACAATATTGACAGAATTATGCCCCTTTTTAACTTAGAAATTTTGGTTAAAAGTTTTTTTGTAAAGTCAAATATCTCAATTATTGCTTGAGATATTCAATTGGAAACTTACAACACTTATTTATAGTAACAAGGTACATCAGATTGACAAGTTGGATAACTCTGCCTACAATATTGACAGAATTATGCCCCTTTTTTAACTTAGAAATTTGGTTTAAAGTTTTTTTTTGTAAAGTCAAATAATCTCAATTATTTGCTTGAGATATTCAATTGAAACTTACAATACTTATTTATAGTAACAAGGTACATCAGATTGACAAGTTGGATAAATCTGCCTACAATATTGACAGAATTATGCCCTTTGGAACTTAGAAATTTTGGTAAAAAGTTTTTTTGTAAAGTCAAATATCTCAATTATTGCTTGAGATATTCAAATTGAAATTTACAATACTTATTTTATAGTAACAAGGTACATCAAGATTGACAAGTTGGATAACTCTGCTACAATATTGACAAATTATGCCCCTTTGGAACTTAGAAAATTTTGGTAAAAGTTTTTTTTGTAAAGTCAAATATCTCAATTATTGCTTGAGATATTCAATTGAAATTTAAAATACTTTTTTATAGTAACAATGTACATCAGTTTGCAAAATTGCATAACTCTGCCTGCAATATTTGCAGAATTATTTGCCCCTTTGAAATTTTGGTTAAAGGTTAAAGGTCTTCAAAGAAATTTACTTGAAACTTTACACATGCACTTAGGGTCATAATTGGAGGGTCATAATTGTATGTCACTGACTAAGTTCCATAACTCTATCTTGCATTAAGGCTGATTCATATCCCCTTTTCTACTTAGTATCTTGGTTAATGTTTGTGGCTTTTTTGGGACAATTTTATGCATTAATAATAATAAAGCAGTGATTTACTTGATAAAATACATCTTATATACATGTATCTTAGTAACAAGCCTTTGTACCTTTTCTGTCAAATTTATGTATTCATAGGTAATTAGTATTATTATACTCAATAAAACACCCTTGTGACATTACCTTCCGAATAGTCAAGCCAATACTGTATAATTAGACTCTCTCTAAGGCCTATAACATGAATTTATAAAAAAAAATTAGCCCTTTTGTGAACTTAAAAAATTTAACATTATCAAGGCTCTTTTACTATCAAGCACTTAGAATAGTCGAGCGTGCTGTCCTTCCGACAGCTCTTGTTAAATGATCCAGTTTAAATGAATCTTTATCTGTATTTGTGGGAATGCTATTCAATAAACATCAAAGACGTCACCGACTTTTACAAGATCCACACATACTCTTGTTATTTACCGAGATTAATTTATATGCATGTAAATTTACACAGTCGCTGTGACGTTGCGTGTAGTTACTGTCAAATATGTTATGACCAATTCAGGGTGTAAACTTTTAAACTCGCTGGTTAAAATGTGTCAGGTGTCTTATAAATTATGCAATGTTTACATCGGCGAATTACAGGGGCAGTGTGTCCAATAGAGATGCATATCGTGTCACATAAATGTGTTAATTGCAGTCAATTATCGGCAGTAACTGTGCTACATGTATATTATAGAGTTATTGCCAAAGGCAAGGAAACTTTATAGATAGATAGATCTCATTGAATAGAAGTGCAGTGCAAAAAAACATAACTCCGTTTTGCCTTATTTTGGAGTTTTTGCCCTTTGTTCATTTTTAGCTCACCTGTCACAAAGTGACAGGGTGAGCTTTTGTGATCGCTTTTCGTCCGGCGTCCGTCCGTAAACTTTTACTTTAAATGACATCTCCTCATAAACCACTAAGCCAATTTCATCCAAACTTCACAGGAATGTTCCTTTGGTGGTCACCTTTAAAAATTGTTCAAAGAATTTGATTCCATGCAGAACTCTGGTTGCCATGGCAACCGAAAGAAAAAACTTCAAATATCTTCTTTTAATAAACCATAAGAGCTAGAGCTTAGATATTTGGCATGAAACATCTTCTAGTGAGTGTCTACCAAGCTTGTTCAAATAAAAGCCCTGGGGTCAAAATTGGCCCCGCCCCGGGGGGTCATTGACTTTCCCTATATGCATATAGTAAAAAATTAAAAAATCTTCTTTTAAAGAACCCAAAGAGCTAGAGCTAAGATATTTAGCATGAAACATGTTCTAATGGGTGTCTACCAAGTTTGTTCAAATAAAAGCCCTTTGGGTCAAAATTGGCCCCGCCCCGGGGGGTCATTGATTTCCCCTATATGCATATAGTAAAAACTTAAAAAATCTTCTTTTAAAGAACTCAAAGAGCTATGGCTAAGATATTGAGCATCACACATGTTCTAATAGGTGTCTACCAAGTTTGTTCAAATAAAAGCCCTGGGGTTAAAATTGGCACCGCCCCAGGGGTCATTGATTTTCCTTATATGTGTATAGCAAAAACTTAAAAAATCTTCTTTGAAAAAACCCAAATAGCTAGAGTTAAAATATTAAGCATGAAACATCTTTTAGTGAGTGTCTACAAAGTTTGTTCAAATAAAAGACCAGGGGTCAAAATTGGCCCCGCCCCGGGGGTGTCATTGTTTTTAACTATATGTGTATAGTAAAAACTTAAAAAAAATCTTCTTTTAAAAAGCCCAATGAGCTAGAGCTTAGATGTTTAGCATGAAACATCTTCTTATGGGTGTCGACCAAGTTTGTGCAAATAAAAGCCCTTGGGTTAAATTGGCCCTGCAACGTTTGGGGGGTGGGGGTTGGAGGGGCCTATATACAGGTGAGCGACATCAGGGCCATGATGGCCCTCTTGTTTTTATACTTTCCTGTGTCCAGAACCTTCTCGGGGAGCATCACCCGGTTCAACCGGTTCTTATTTATCAGTGATGTGAAATAATTTTATCCAATGATCAAACATTCTTTGATTATTTACAGGTAAAGAATCTGTTGCTCATTAGCTGATTAGCTGAAGATATTTTTATGATAATTGTTTAAAGCAGTATTACCAGAATTTTTTTTTCTAGTTAGTCTCTTACCGGTTTACCGAATGGGACTTTAGGTTTACCCTCTGTCTGTCCGGGCAAACGAGAGGATACTTGTTGGGTACCTCCAACACACAATAAGACACTTGTTGGGTAATTCTATTCGTTCCATCAGTATTGTTGGGTACTTATGTCCTTTTGTTGGGTACCTTTAAACAAAAGAAGTACCCAATAAATGACCATTTGTGGGAACGTCTGTCTGTCTGTCCAAGCAAACATTTTGGGTATAGGGGCTATATAACAGTAAAGAGAACAAAAGAGAACAATAGGTTCATTCTGTGATCAAAGGGTAAAGGGGCTAGTAGCCCTTTAAGAAAAAAAAGAAAATAACAAAGAAAATAGCCCATAAAACCAAAATGTTGGAACGTCCGTCCGTCCCTACGAACCCACAGGTACTTGTGTGATTTGGAGAACATTGGATAACAGTTAATTCTCTTTGCTTCAATTCATTCCGTTTTTACTTGTGTGTCTTTTTTAGCCTCTTGTGACTATAAATGGCCAAAAAGATCAAAGGAAACGTCACATAAGTATCATTTTGTGAGTATGTCCATCTGTCCAGGGATGAAAACTAACTATTTAAGCTTGGTGGCCACCTGGGCCACTGACTGTAAACTTTTGGTGGCCCAGTAAATATATTAGTGGACCAACAATTTATGAACGGAAATGAGGCTGGCACTGGCAAAATTTTTCTAGCCAATTTTTTAGCAGCGAAAATTGCATGCCTGTATTTTATTTTCAAATAAGGCAAAATGGTATGGCATGAGGTATTTAGAAAAACATAAACTACATTTACCACTTTTATTTTGGTACCTACAATTTTTATCACAATAACACATCAAACTTATATAATTTACAGTCAATAATCATAAAAGCTTCCAGCTCATGCAGTAGCTATAACATTTGCCTGGTTAAGTCAGTGGCATGACAGTAACAGCAGAAACACATTCCAATGTGCTGCTTCAGCTTGCTTGGTTAATGACAAAGATTTGGCTTTAAGTCTATCTGTTTCTGAAATAATATTACAGAAGAAACAAGTTTGAATTTAATAGTAAGAAGAGTGTAGAAAATAATATTAATAATTCTAAACTAAAGATAATTCAGGAATAAAATCACAATGTACTACTGTCATTATAAGTGTACAGGAATCAGTATAAGTTAACTGAAGGCATTTTGTATGATTCTTAACTGAATCGTTCTTTACAGTCATAAGCCATTTATAATTGAATACTTCTGCAAGAGCTTAAGGGGTTACAAAACTTAAATTTGATTTTAAGCCAAATCAAGGTCAATCTTTTATCCCCAGGAATTCTCTGTAAAGCCAAATTACATGTCAAATAAATTCCTTTTAAAGGCATAACAGTGTTTTTTTTCACTTTTGGGGGAAGGGGGTCGGTGCCCATTGGAGGGGGAAAAATGCAATAGGAGGGGGATTTTTATACGGATCTAAAATATTGATGTGTCACATGATAAACTTGTTTGGATACCAGGAGTAGCTCCCCTTACCTATTTGAAAAACCTTGCTTAACAGTAAGTCTTACAGGCATAAAATAAAGCATTTTTCGGCAGTTAGTGGAAAAACAAGAGCGATCAGTAATCACATGTGTCGCCTCATGATGGCCAATTTCATGTTGGGACAAATTTTGTGACAGACGGACAGACAGACGGACAGTGCACAACTAGACTAACAACTTTGTACTGATCATCCCTGTAAAGTTTGGATAAAATTGCACCAGTAGTTTTATGAGGAGTAGTCCGGACAAGCTTTTGCTTATCTGGCAACACACAGAAAAAAACACCTTTTTATCAAAGGGCCATAACTCAGTCAAAAATCATTCAACCGGAAAACCTGTGCAATATGCGCTAGGACTTGAGCTACAGATCAATCCTGTAAAGTTTCATTGAAATTGCATAAGTGGTATAAGAGAAGTAGTCTGGACAAACTTTAGAAATAAAAATTATTAAAGGGCCATAACTCAAACAAAAATCATTGAACCGGAAAATGCTGACAATATGCACAACTAGACTTGGTACTGATCATTCCTGTAAAGTTTGGATGAAATTGCACCAGTAGTTTATGAGGAGTAGTCCGGACAAGCTTTTGTGTATCTGGCAACACACAGAAAAAGAAACCTTTTTATCAAAGGGCCATAACTCGGCCAAAAATCATTCAACCGGAAAACCTGTGCAATATGCGCAAGGACTTGAGCTACAAATCAATCCTGTAAAGTTTCATTGAAATTGCATTAGTGGTATAAGAGAAGTAGTCCGGACAAGCTTTAAAAATTATTAAAGGGCCATAACTCTGACAAAAATCATTGAACCGGAAAATCCTGACAATATGCACAACTAGACTTGGTACTGATCATTCCTGTAAAGTTTGGATGAAATTGCACCAGTAGTTTATGAGGAGTAGTCCGGACAAGTTTTGTGACGGACGGACGGACAGACAGACGGACAGACAGACGACGGAGAAGTGATCCCTATATGTTGCCACTACTCCGTAGAGGCGACACAAAAATGATATTCATTGCAGGCAAATTTGGGCTGCCATATTATAGGGGGAAATTTCAGCTTTGAGGGGGGAAAAAACCATACTATTTTGAGGGGGGAATGGGGAGAATTTCGCCAAATATTTTGGTGAAAAAAAACACTGCATAATTAGGTCAGAATTAAATGGCAATCAACCCCCTCCCCCAAAAAATATAAAAAAGAAAAAAACAAACAAAAAAAACACAAAAATAAAAAAAAACAACCATTACTCAAAACAACCATTACTCTTAACTAATAATTTCTTTGATCAACAATGATAAGATTTACTGAATGCAAACTTACCGTCAACAGGTCAAGTTGTCAACTGCAGAACATAATCTGTTGCTAATTCATACCCAAACTTCAGATTTGATTAGCGATAATCTGATAATCTTGAGTAATTTTGGGATGCCGCTACTTATTGTTTCATATTAAATTTTTCCAATGCATATTCAACAATCTACCAGGTATGTTCACGATAATTAGTGTCATATTTATCAGCTGATGTAAACAAATGGTGAGGGCCAGTGTATTAGACTGTGTTACTGTTCATATCAATATTTAATTCGGAAGAGAAGATAAAAATATAAACCAGTCAATGACCCACAAAAAGTAGACTGTGTCGCTGTGTTTTGAGATAAGAAGCGATAAAGCGGAAATAAAAAATGGAAAACCAAATGTGTACTTTTCCATTCTTAAAATAGCAAATGCTAAATTTAGATTGGAGATTCCAAAAGTAATACTTTTTGTAAGTTTGAGCCAATCATGATTTTCTCGAGCCAATTTAATAGTTTTGGAGCCAATTTGCTCCTTTGAATTTTCATGTGAGTTGAATTAATGGCGGATATTAATTAAATCTACGGCAGATTTTTTAAGTCGCGACTGGACAACTATTTTGAAATTTTTGGTGGTCCAATTACAAATTAAGTCGCCGTTGGCGACTGGGCGACTGCTACTTTCCAGCCCTGCTGTCCGTCTGTCTGTTAGCAATTTTGTTTCCGGGGCATATTTTAAGTTCTATTTGGCCCACAATATTCAAACTTCATAGGATGATTGTCCATATTGGGAAGAAGACCCCTATTGATTTTGGGTCAAAAGGTCAAAGGTCAAGGTCACTATGACCTTAAAACTGAAAACAGTTTCCGGAGCATAACTTAAGTTCCATTTGGTCCACAGTGTTCAAACTTCATAGGATGATTGTCAATATTGGGTAGAAGATCTCTATTGATTTTGTGGTCACAAGGTCAAAGGTAAAGGTCATTATTACCTTTAAACTAAAAAAAAATTCTTGAACATAACTGAAGTTCAATTTGGCCTACAGTGTTCAAACTTCATAGGATGATTGTCCATATTGGGTAGAAGACCCAGGGTTCTCACTAGGACTTTAAAACGTGGAGTCCATGGACTCCCAACCCTGAAAAAGTTGGAGTCCAAAAGCGCGTCGCAATTAATATGTTTACAGATTAGTCATTCAATGCTCACAATATAGCATTGCTGATATTTTGAATCTTCAAGAGACTTCCAAAGTTTATAGCTATTCAAAAGAAACTCTGAACTACGTAGTATAATTATTGTTTTGTTGTTAGTATTTATTATGAAATTATTTCATTACAATGCATTAACACATGGAAATCGTTTTTTTTCCTCACTTTTATACCAAATCAAATTTTATTCTTGTTAAATAAGTCCACACTAAAGACAAAAAGTTTATATTTGTAAAAAAACGTAAATGTATATAGGCAGCGTTTAGCGGAATGAATAGGAAAATCGTGTACAGCTTCACACAGTGTGTAAGAGATTCATCCGATCGACAATTATCTTAGTAAATATCTTCAAAAGGGGGCAAATTGAAGATCGATATTTAAAGATTTAATGTTGATTAAATAATAAAGGAACAATTCATCCGCATGTTGGGCTTGGAAACCGAGAATTTTTGCGAAATTTTAGGGTTTCTGGCGAACGTGAAATCGCCGATGTTCGGGATCATTTTCGGGTAGAAACTAAATATCAAAGAAAAGCATACTGCAGTATGTGTATTTTGGTTTGTTGTCCTGGCATTTCGGCACAATATCTTAAATTCTTAATACTCTTATAGAAAGTTTTTGCAAGAAAGAAACTAAAGCAAAATTGTGCTTAGAAAATGCCGAAAATATTCGACAATCATTCAAAATTACACTCATTTGTAATTTGAGAAAACAGTTTTTTTTAACTTGCGGCGTAAATAGTCGATAATTTTTTCCTTTTGTCGGTAAAATTTGCTAATTTCCAATCAACTGTTGATCAAAGATACAAAATTATCACCTTGTGTTATATCTGGTAATTACATCTACTGTACAGTGCGTGTATACATTAGTCTGATCACTATTGCGGGATAATGATCAGAAGCATTATCGCTGATTGGCTAATCGCTTCACAGGTCGATGTGCATAGGACTGCCTACCTATAGACTGACACTCGCTGACGCATTTGTGTATTTGTGCCTGTAAACAATCAGTAATGTTTATGCGTCCTCAGGCAAAATTAAGCGTACTTGGAATCCTTGCTCTGAAATATTTGCGTCCAGCTGTAATAAACATGCGTACCGGGACGCCGAAATAAGCGTCCCCGAGAACCCTGAGACCCCTATTAATTTTGTGGTCACAAGGTCAAAGTCACTATTACTTAAAAATTGAAAACGAATTCTTGAGCATAACTTAGTTCCATTTGGCACACAATATTCAAACTTCATAGGATGATTTTCCATATTGGGTAGAAGACCCCTATTGATTTTGAGGTAACAAGGTCAAAGGTCAAGGTCACTATTACCTTAGCAGTGCTCTTGTTACATGTTTCT
This sequence comes from Ruditapes philippinarum, assembly GCF_026571515.1. Taxonomy (NCBI): domain Eukaryota; kingdom Metazoa; phylum Mollusca; class Bivalvia; order Venerida; family Veneridae; genus Ruditapes; species Ruditapes philippinarum. Next base: position 21,038 of record NW_026856176.1, read on the forward strand.
GTTTTTGTAGAATTTAGACATTCAATACAAACTATGCCCTTGATTTTGTAGTTAAATTTAGCTAGTGAATTAATAGCTTTCAAATTTTAATTAATTTCAGATACAGTCAGACAGCAAGATTGAGCTACTCGTGTACAGTACTTGAGCTGCATGTGTTCAGCGTAAAATTGTTGTGAAAGGTTTGTGCTTTTTTAAAGTAATACATACAGATTTATACATCATTTATAAAGTTTCTAAAAAATTGGTTTTAACTTTTAACTTCTTTATAATTCTAATTGAGGGTCTGTCTATGAAATATTCATCTTCATAAAATTTCAAAAAGCTAACAGTATATTGTCAGAAGGCACTGATGTACAGTAAACTGGCAACATTATAAGACAAGTCTGTCTTGTCATTCCAATCCAAAAAACTGTATTTTTTTTCATTTAAGCTGTAATGACTGCTAATTAGAGACCAAACTAAACTGAGTTTTTCACGCAAATTTAATTTGCTTATTTGCTCAAAAAATTTTAAGAAATTTTTTGAGCTTTTGCTACAGTCAGGCTGTCATTGTTGGACCCTTTGTCATTCCCATTACTGTCAAGTTCAAATTTTTCAAATTTGCTAAAATAATTTATTATTACTTTGTTATTATACCCCTGCACAACGAAGTTGTAAGGGGGGTATACTGGAATCAGCTTGTCCGTCCAGCCATCCGGGTGTCTGGCCATCGACCGTCCATCGGTTTTTCCTTGTCCACCCAATAACTAAAGATTCCTTTGAGCCACAGTCTTCATATTTGGCATGGAGGTTAATCATGATGAGATGTCCCCTATAGATTATGAGGTCACTGAGTCAAAGGTCAAGGTAACAGCGGCCTTGACTGAAAAAGCTTGTCCGCCCAATATCTTAAGATTCCTTTGACCCACTGTCTTCATATTTGGCATGGAGGTTAGTCATGACGAGTAGATGGCCCCTATTGATTTTGAGGTCAAAGGTCAAGGTCACAGTGGCCTTGACTGAAAAAGCTTGTCCACCCAATATCTAAAGATTCCTTTGACCCGCAGTTTTCATATTTGGCATGGAGGTTAGTTATGATGATAAGATGACCTCTATTGATTTTGAAGTCACTGGGTCAAAGTCACTGGGTCAAAGGTCAAGGCCACAGGGGCCTTGATTTCAAAAAGCTTGTCCGTCCAATATCTTAAGATTCCTTTGATCCACAGTCTTCATGTTTGTCATGGAGGTTAGACATGATGGGTAGATGACCCCTATTGATTATGAGGTCACTGGGTCAAAGGTCAAAGTCACAGGGGCCTTAACTGAAAAAGCTTGTCCGCCCAATATCTTAAGATTCCTTTGACCCACAGTCTTCATATTTTGCATGGAGGTTAGTCATGATGAGTAGATGACCCCTATTGATTTTGAGGTCAAAGGTCAGGGTCACAGGGGCCTTGATTGAAAAAAGCTTGTCCACCCAATATCTTATGATGCCTTTGACCCACAGTCTTCATATTTGGCATGGAGGTTAGTCATGACTAGTAGATGGCCCCTATTGATTTTGAGGTCAAAGGTCAAGGTCACAGTGGCCTTGACTGAAAAAGCTTGTCCACCCAATATCTAAAGATTCCTTTGACCCACAGTTTTCATATTTGGTATGGAGGTTAGTCATGATGAGTAGATGACCCCTATTAATTTTGAGGTCACTGGGTTCAAGGTAAAGGCAACAGGGCCTTGATTGAAGAAAGCTTGTCTGCCCAATATCTTATGATTCCTTTGACCTACAGTTTTCATATTTTGCATGGAGGTTAGTCTTGATAAGTCGATGACCCCTAATGATTTTGAGGTCACTGGGTCAAAGGTCAAGGTCACAGGGGCCTTGATTAAAAAATCTTGTTCACCCAATATCTTAGATTCCTTTGACCCACAGTCTTCATGTTACATAATTATGCAATGCACTGGCTTACTACCCTCTGATTTGGCAGGGAGGTTGTCCTTGAGCATTAATTGACCATTGTTGATTCTGACAAAGTGGTATGCGGGGATATTCAGGCCATGACAGTGGCAGTTCTAGTTTAGTTACAGATTTTTTTTATATGTGAACAAATTAAAAAATTACCATGATGACCTTGTCGTTGACTGTCAAAGTCAAAGATGTAAATTTAGAATTAAGAAAAAGTCGAGTGTGGCCGCTGCATGTTGTTGGCTACAGGCCTCGATGAATTTTTCTAGGGTCACTGTCCCTACTGGGCAAGGTGACCCTTCAAATTTACTTGCCCTGCATTTTGATGGACAAAATTTGTAAAAATCAAACAGACTCAAATTTACTATCTATCGGTCTATATCGGTATAATCACCTTTATCCATGTACGTATTAATTCTTTTGATAGATCTATAATTTTAATTTTCAACATAACTAGGGCTGTGTATTGTCAGAGTAGATGCGATACGATGCGATTCAAGATAATAAGGAGCAATACACAAACCAGTTTTGAGATACATCCCTGAATGATGAAATAGTTTCAATGTAAAACTATAATCTTACTTAAGACTTTATAATCCAGCCGTTCAAATAGAAAGCAGAACATATTTACAAGGGATACTTTGATATTTAACTTCTTTACAAGTGAATATTTAAGTAGTACTCTTTTAAATATTTGTACAAATTGAATATAAGCATTTAGATTGATTTTTTTCCATCTTTACTTTTACTTGGCCATGTAAGGCAAGCTTGTCCGAAAGCCTTCACCAAGTTGCTTCAGATGTGACATATTTTAATCTTGCGTCAAGTGAAGTTGACTCCTCAAGGAAGTAGAGTCATCTCATCTTTATTACAGTTT
>NW_026856177.1:0-32500 GCF_026571515.1 Ruditapes philippinarum
TTAAAAAACCAACCTGACCTCGCCTATTTTTTTTACGCTGGCATTGTTTTGCTAACCTTGATATTTTACAATTCAGAGTGCAAACCATACCTCTAACTCCTCCCTTATATAATGCATTATTGAAATTTGTTAGATTGGTTAGACGACTGATCAAATAAATTTTATTAAGTTAATACATGTAGTTTGATTGCACAGCAGAAGTTAACATATCATGTGAATTAGATTTCTCATAGCGGTTTTATTTCTTGTGTACTTTTCGTTCCTGCAATAAAACAATACCTCAGATAGAAAATGTGGGCTGTGAGTCAGGAATAATAGGTTTTCGAAGATTTCTTAATTTCGTTAAATTAATAATGAGGTTCGTATATTAAAGCAATGAGGGAATTATATAAAAGCAACAAAATTGTTAAAGAGCTATGTTGCAGTATAAGTATAGGTTAGTGTTTAATAATATGTATTAACAAAAATAATTGGTCAAGCCTGCCGCAGGCAGGCGACCAATTATTTTTGTGAATGCGTATTATTAAATATTAACCTATTTAATGATCAACATGATTATTTTCCACCAAAAGCAATGCATTTCTCTAAATCACCGATAGCTCTGCCCTTTCGCTTCACAAAATGTCTACACCTTGTCAAGTTTCTAACATGTCACATTTAGATAAGCTAAATAAATGGCCCTTTTAACATATAATCAGGCACATTTTTTACTGAAATGTCACAGAATCCATACCTTTCTACAGTAAAGACTATCATGTTTCTATTAAATATCTGGGAGGAAAACGATGCAATTAGGTAAAAACAATAGAGTTAATGAAATGTGTACATCCTTTTAAAATAAATGGAAAATGTGAGAAAAATACATTAGAGATTATTAATTGATACAAATTCGTTATTAGCTTCAAGTTATTCATTAACATTTATAATTGATTTACTCATTTGAAAAACAGTTCACTTTTTATTTTTCAGTGTGTCGATTTAGGTTTACAGGTGGAGGGGGTCCATTTTAAATGAGTTTTCCAGCCAAAAATGTAATCATTGTATTCTTAATATCAAGGATTGTTAATGCAGTTCATTCCTATCAATTGAAAGAAAATCATGTTTTGGTTACTTTTTCTAGAAATTATAAAGTTTAAAACAGCCAGCAATTTATAACAGATATTTTTCTTAGAGTTAAAAGGATATAAAAAAGTTACTATGTAATCATTTGGCTCTGTGTGCCCCAGATGTATTATCTATGTATTAAATTAATTGATTGTATCCTCAATCACATTTAGAAACACCTGACCTCGCCTATTTTTTTTACGCTGGCATTGTTTTGCTAACCTTGATATTTTACAATTCAGAGTGCAAACCATACCTCTAACTCCTCCCTTATATAATGCATTATTGAAATTTGTTAGATTGGTTAGACGACTGATCAAATAAATTTTATTAAGTTAATACACATTAACCAAAGTTAGACTTAGCAGAAATTTGAAAAATACTACAATGTGATTAGACAAAAAATATTGTTGATCTCTGTTAGTTACTCACTATCTAAATTTTTATCATCAAATTTATTATCATGCTATTATCATTTCGTTCAAAATCTTTTGCTTATCCGGAAGCTAAAATTTGTCTACAAAACTTAAACTCGGTTATATAAAAGAAATTCCCTTCTTATTAGATTATTCCGACGTTTTGCAATGTTTGACGGACTATTTATAAATATTTATTTACTATTTATAAATAGTCCGTGAAACATTGCAAAACGTCGGAATAATCTAATAAGATTTTAAGTATAAAGTGGCTTTTGAGTGAACATTTAAAAAATATGTTGTCCATTAGTATTTGTCTCATTATTTTATTGGTTATTTGCTATAACATGTAAAAAGTAATGGATGTATCTAATGTGTGCTTACCAAAAAGTGCAATTTTATGCATAGTGGGAAAACAATGATTTTTTTCCCTCATTTTTGTTATTGCGTTAAAGCTTTCTACGACTGTTATGACATCATTATTCAAGTTTAATTAAATATATTTATTAATTTTATATCTTGCAAAAAGTAGGACTTATACATTACTTTATTTCAGTTTGTATTGTTTCAGATACCGATAATTTTTTACCTTGATTTTAGACCCAATTGTAACAGATGATAAGCTATAGCAGAAAGTAAAGATATTAAACATAAGCATTTATTGATTTAGTTACTCAAATAACTAATAATATTATGCTATTCATCATAGCTAAATGAAAGGAATTTGTTAAATAGATGTCATGAATAATGAATATAAAACAAACGTTATTGAAATTTCAAATTTCAAATATATCCTGTAACAGTTTTATTCGTTGTAAAATTACAATTTTATAAAATGTTCTCTTTGATAGCTTGATCGCTGATTTGTCATCTGATTTTTAGATCTCATTAAAGATGATTTATTTGATGAATTAGTCTTAACTTAAAAACCTTTTTGTTGCTTGTTGTTTTTGTTTTGGTTATATTGTTTGTTTGTTTTTTTTTGTGTTTTTCTTTTTGTTTTTTTGTGGGGGTGGGGGTTGTTTGTTTGTTGTTTTTATGCCCCTGGGCATATAGTAATTGAACCGTCCGTCCGTCCGTCTGTCCGTACGAGGTTAACCTAGAACGGCAAGTTGGATTTTTCTTTAGTTCTACCTGTACCAATGGCTTCTAAGTTTACACACTTACTAATCAATACAAAGTACATGTTATTGCCAAGTTATATAACTGTGTCATCCATAATTCCCAGTTATTTCCCCTTTTTCACTTTGAAAATAGGGCCTTGTCTGGTTAACCTATTTTTGCAAGTTGGATTTATCTTAAAATTCTCCTAATTGCTTAATTTCTTTAATGATATCTTTCATATTTAGTAGGGGTAGGGATCAGTGGGTCAAGGTCACTTGTGCTAAAATAGATTTTTACACTTTTGCCCATACAGCTTTTATTTATTGACAGATATATTTCATATTTGGTAGGAAGATAACTTGCATGGTATTCTTCCTATGGATGGAGTAAGGGGTCAGTTTGGTCAAGGTCACCAGTGCTCAAAATAGATTTTTACACTTTTGCTCATACAGCCTTTATTTAATGACAGATGTATTTCATATTTGGTAGGAAGATAACTTGCATGAAGTTAAATATTTTTCAACTTCACAAGTCAGGGCAATGACTTAGCAACTTATATTTTTCACAATTACAAAATGCCATGACTTTGTCAAGCTATTTAACTTGTGTTTACAATTTTTTGGCAATTTTTCTGGCAATAACTAAGTGAATGGGTAAACATTTTTTGAAATATTGCTACTGACAAGAATCTCAGCCGGGGGCATTTGTGTTTAACGAACACGTTCTTGTTTTTTGTTTGTCGTCGTTGTCGTTGTTGTTGTTGTTGTTGTTGTTCTGGGGGAAAATGTTTACAATAGGGTGTCGGGCTATATCCAACTGTATAATATTAAGATGATTTAAATGTTTTAAATCATTCTTAAATTAATATTAAGGTCTACCTTCTATCATAGTAAAAGCTTTGATCAAAATCATTTCCATCATATTCATTATTATATATTTTCACTGGTGAAAATGAAATAAATACGTTAGAACTTATGTCGGAAAGTAAGTCTTTAAACGGCTCCCTTTCCGTGGAAAGAAAGTAGTGATTTGTGAAGAATTAATATGTAACAGTCTAAAATAACGTTCATTTTCATACTGACTATTTACAGAAAGTTTTGTATTATTTGCACCTACAGATGTATATTTCCACATAATATTTATCATGATATTTATGTATAAATATATGTATCTGATAAAGCTCGAGTAAGTGTGAGAGTTATTGGAATTCATTATCTTATCGTGTCATTTACATGCCAATGGTAGAGACAGATGTGTGTTTCTAACTTGTAAGTATTCTATCATGTTATATGATGAAAATAGGTTTTACAAATCTAATCTAAAGTGCATGTAGTGTATAACGACGAAATGGTAAACCTTTATGTGATTATTTTACATTTTTTACATTTGTATCTTTCTTGAAGTTGGCATTCAGAAAAACAAAGTTAGAATGAAACGTACGTATGTAAGGTGCTAGGGGCGTGAAAGATATGGACTTTTACATTATCTATAATGAACAAACACAATCAAACCGAGTCTACAATTATCATATAATGAGACTGTTTCACTGCTTCCGAGGATTTACCTTTTTTTCCAGATATTTTAAGCATTTTAAACTGATAAAATGTTTTATTTTTTGTAGTGTTAAACAAGTAATACCTTTTTTGTATACGTGTACCTTTAGTTTCCTTCTGTTTCGTTTGTTAAAAAAATCCTGGTAGTATCCATCTGTTTTAAAACTATTTCTTGTTTAATAATATCTGATTTACTTTGTCCTTTGCCGAGTATATACAATAATTTCAAATATTTATATTGCACGCAAACACTTTCCTTAGCATGCCAAACATGTTCAAGTATACGTAAAGAGATGTGACTGTATATTGTATAAAGCTAATTAATTGTATAATATTAATGATTATTATTTAAACAGGCAATTTTCATGTAGTACTAAAAATATATTTGACATTTTGAGAGAAAAATGCAAAAGATACTAATTTTTGTTCTATAATTTTATTATCTGCTGTATAAATATATGTTATATCGGATCATGTATCTCACGCATGCCAACAACATCCCAGTATTATTATTTCGTGGCTTGTTTTATGTTTTACACAAAACACTACCAATCATTTTATGACAATTTAATTTTAAACATGATGATCGCTGAACCTATAATAAGAATAGTCTTTCATTTTGAAAGGAATACCATGCTTTCAATATAAACTATTACTTTATCTAACTTATTACTAAACATTTTATAAATCCGGTTTAACATTTGGCTATGTACCAAAATGTATCATATAAGTTATTATAATTATAGATTTATTGTCGCATTGTCGTATTTAAATATACTCAATCTTTGAAATTATTATATGTGATTAAGTGTATTTTTCAATGGAATATGTTTCTTCATTGAATTCCCTATGGAGTTGCTTAAGACAAAATACATCAGTATATACAGTATTTACTGACGGTATAGTGTAATATAAGATACTTTTGACCCTTTTCGGAATAGAAGTCAATGACTATCATAGCAGCCGCTGCTACAATTCCAGAGACATTATTGGAGTTTCTCTGATACAAATGGTATCATTATTATAATTGAAAAGCCTCCAACAGAAAACTGGAAATTTAACATGATACTGACAGTGTGATAATGTGTTTGTTCATAACATTAAATATTTGATTTGAATTTGGTGAAAGTATGAACATTAACGAACGACCGAACAAGTAATATAAGTGTTACATAATATTTTCCATGTTGATAGAGACAAAAAACCGTTTATTTATAATGATATATATACCACATAGTAAGTGTCTTATTTGTATGACTTGCTGATAATATGAGAAAATCTATTCCTTCGTGTTTAATTGTATGTAAAAAAAGAAAAGATGATATTTAAAATTGCCAATAAAACGTGTCCATGTAATCCATTTTAACATGAAGATGCAGTAGCAATTGAATAGGTAATGCATTTGTCTGCATGATTAACAATTAGCATCTTATTTGAAGTTGTAAGGACATATAAATAGTGATTAAAACTGTCTATCCTCGAAATTTGAAGAGAGTGGTCCAACAAACGGAATACATATATAATTGTATTCGATTAATTCCACCTGTATGTGAATTTAATAACCAGAAAAAGTATTGTTGAAAAAAAATCTTAATTCTCTTCCATTGTAACGATAAGATAAATATAAATTTAAAAAAAAGCAACAAGAATTTTAATTATTTGATTTTTGTTTATTTAAGTATATAACTCTTAATTTGTTATAACTTATTTTAAATTAACAAGGCTAATTCTTTTGTGCTTAAGACGTTTATATATTAACATGTTTCCTACTTCAACTTGGGATCCACTCTAGAACAATTTGGACCAGTACATATATTTTTTTCTCTTCCTTGTGCTAAAATGTCCAAGGATTATTTTCATATATTTATGGTGACAACTGTTGGCCAGGCCACAGTCATGGAAAACGGATCCCTTTAATATTTACAACGGTAATTAATGATTAAATTACCTATTAAATTAAAGTATTAGGAGGTACGTGGCTAAAACCACAACTGTTACAATATAATCAATTGATCATAAACAGACACTTTTGTCAATTTTGTGCATTTTCGTTTTTGAATTAACGAAGCAAATTCTAATCAAATTTTACAAACACATTGAAAAGGCTCATTTTGCATAAAATACACAAAGTGCATTCTTTAAATAGATAACTAACCTAAGCAGAAAGACATTTTGATTATGAGATTGTGATAACAAAATCAACCAAAACATTTATAAATGTACAGACATTGATGTGATTTTATTCTTTAATCTAGTGTCATTTAATTCTTTGAAATATTTTATACAATGGAATATAAATATAGATTTACTTAGAGAGAGAATCAAGACAAGAAAAAACATTGAATTGTGTGATTATGAGAGATCTTGCTTTATTTATAGTTTTATCAAAAGCAAATGACTGGGGAAATGATGTGGATACATATTCATCATTCACCTGAATGACGTTTTTGAAGTTATTCTGACAAACTCTACATAGTAAAATCTAATCAAAAATTGTGTTTTTGGAAGAAAGTTTTGTCTGCACAATATCATTCTATTTAGTTTACTTTTTTGTAAGCAATTATGTCGTTTTTTTATTTTTCGTATGTAATAATTTTACTACACACTGATGATTTATAAATTTTGAAGCACATGAATACAGATGCAAGGTTGTACAAAATTACAGTGTTTGCGATTTGTTCTTCAATATTTTCTGCATATTTTTATATCGTAAAGGTTTTCGTAGTTCAGTTCTAGTTTTGCATTATTTATGCAAATGATATTTCTTTGAATGTCGAACAATATGAACAAAGAAACTATTTAAGTGACAAATCATGTTATACACGAATAACAAGCATACGGGAACATAATAATTTCAAGTGGACTAATCGTTACACGCGTTTAATCCACTTAACAAAGGAACACAAATGTAAACAAATATGTTTTAAGACACAAGTAGTTTTCATTTAGATTACAATGCTAATACACATAAATTTTGCAGCGAGTAACGCAAGATATAACGCAAGATATAAGTATCTTTTCTTTGCTTTTACAGAGAAAATATCCATGGCAAATGGTCATTAAATGTCTTTTATGATCAATTTATACTGAAAAGACGGCATAATGGTAGATTAGAACTCTTGTAGTACAATACATAATGTCGGAAATGATGTCCTTTTATTATATGATTTAATATCTTATATCAGAAGGTCATCGTACTTTTGGTCAAAAGGACCTGGTCAAGAAAAAAGGAAAAATAACTGAAAGAAGGTTTTTCATAAAAGGATAGTTTTGATTTGTTTCAAACTTGTTTTAGTGGGGCGGGAAATTGAGAAAATAGTGCAAATTGTGATACAAGCATGAAACTTTCAGGAAATCATCTTAAGACCATGTAGATTTCAAAAGTGAAATGGGCCCAAAAATATCTCTGCTCATTCAAGATGGCCGCCATTTTCAAAATGGCCGCCATATAAATTTGAGTACATTCTAGCTCATTCATTCCAATTTTTTGTACAGACCTTTAACTCACACCAAAAGCATGCATATAATTTCTCCTTTTCAAAAAAATTAAATCTCACAAAATTTCTCTTTCATACTTCTTCCAAATCCAGGATGGCGTCCAATATGGCCGTCGATTTTGTGCAAAACTGTTATATCCTTTTTATAGTATAATTTGTTGCACAAATTATGCTTATTATGATAAAAAAAGTGTTTAAACATATCAGAGATAATCAAATTATATGTAAATCTCAATAAAAGTAAACATTTAAAAAGTTTTTGTCTAAAAATATCTTTAAAAAAGATCAAGAAAAAATTTCATTTTTTCATATTTTTCAAATTTGAATTTCTAAAGTAATGTACAAATTTAAAAAAGTTACTTTATATCTTAAACTGTATTTGACATTCCATTAATATCATGTGTTTATTGTAAAGAATGTAAGAAAAGCATTAAATCTGTAGGTTTTATATTTTGTGAAAGTGGGTGGGGTAATTTTATATGATAATTGTGAAAGAAAAAACAACAGAAAATCTACATAGCCAAGTTCATTCTATTTCTTTGCCTTTTTACTTTTCTATGAATTCTTATGCAAATGTTCCAACTTAAAAAGTACTTTTTATTGGATGAAAGTATTTTTGTCTTCCTTCGGGCCATTTGGTGGGTGAGCATTATGCACATACAAACATGTGTATACATTCAGTTATTAAATTTGGTTGCATGATAATTCTTGTTTCAATATATTTGATATCATATATTAATTGTTAATCGTAAAGACATATAAGAAGACAATAAATCAACTAAACGTGCTTAAAATTGCAAACATGTACTTGAATGTAAGGTATAAAGGTAGTCTATAAACGCATATTTTTGACTCCTCCACAATTTTATATTTATAATATAAACATGGCTTAAAAACCAACAAAATGTATGTGATGTGAAACATATATATCAATGATATGGCCTGGCCTGCATGCAACTTTTTGAAAAGTTAAGATACAAACTAAGTGTACTAGTATTTCCTAAAGTAATCATATCTTATTTTTTTCTTTCAATAAGAGGGTAATGATGACCTTGGATCACTCACCTAAGATCATTGTTGGAAAAAAGGTAACAAGATCATTTTGGGAGTGTCAATTATGTCATAACACACATGATTTGTGTCATAATTGAATCCGGTTGCTTTTAAAGAAACATGCTCAATATCTGCTTTCATTTTTTTTTTTAATTCACACGAGAGAACTTTAATAACCATATCTATATACGAGTCCATATAAACTTAGTGACACTTTGTGTTTGGTAAATTTGGACCATGTTGTCCATGATTGGCGTCCGCGCCGAAGCGCGGCGCCCCTTTATGGAATGAAATCAGATTTTGTGAAAGGGCGACAGCAACTTATCGAGCCTTTTAGTCGGTCATAATAAAAGCCGATCATTTCGATCGGTATGAGGGTGCTAGTAAAAATGAAATGTCGCGATATGTACAATGAATAGCGAACTGGAGGATTTCGCAATGCAAACATTTTCAAATGCGTCTCTTCGGTTTTTTTATTTATCATTTTGTAGTACACAGTGGGTTATCATGGTATGTTAAAATAGAATGATGAGTTGATGACCTAAATATTCCGAAAATCTATTTATAGAGGAATGTACTCCTATCGGTAATTCCGGTCTCTCCCGGTCTATTTTGACCGGGATACTAGTGACCGGCGAATAGTATCACACGTTAATTGTCCGGTCTCTCCCGGTTTTTGAGTAGATGTTTGATATCGTTACAGAACAGAACAAATATTTCATGCATGTTATATCAGTCTACATCCCAAATGTCTTATTTCAAGTCAACGAAGTTTAACACTAGATGTTTTCAATGTGTTTTCCTATACAAGTATGTGAACCCAGGTGGCTCTATGAGCATGATTCATTAAATGTGTTAATAATGACCCAAGGTGGTGCTTCATGCCAGCTTAGTACCAGTGCTCTATGCATTTTGATTTTTGAGAAGATTTTTTTTATTGCATGTACACTTAATGATACAAAAGTGTTTTATGTAACTTTTAAAGAGGTCTTTTTTACTTGGCAAGGTTATATTTTGACTATCTAAGCTCTAGGCATTACAGTTTGTTTGTTTGTTGATTTTTTTAATAACATCAACAACAAAACAACTTCAATGCGATTCCCTACACAAGTCTTTAAAAACTGTGTTCCTCGTGAGGGCCTTTAAATCATGTTCCTGCAGTCCAAAATGGCTTTCCCTGTCACTTAGTTTACATTGACTTATATATTAAAATTCTTCTCCGAAACTATGTGCACAGAGAAGAGAAAATATCGTATATCATAACATTGTGATACCATATAAAGATTATAAACTATTGGCATAGGGTCAAAATCACTTAGTTTACATGGACTCTTATTGGAATATAGTTATATCTTATATGAGTCTTCTTGTAGTTCTGAGAGCCTAGTTATTGGACATGATTCTTTAAATCATGACTGGTGAAAAAAAATACTCCTTATATGATTTTAGCATTCTTCAGTATAAAGGAATTATAGACCTTTTCCAGCATTGGGTCTTAGGCGCGTGATCTAGGGTCAACAATGCTCTCTTGTGGAAAAAATAAAGTAGGAACACATTTAGTTCATATTCCGAAGTATAAGCTATGTTTGTTATGTGGGTCAAGCGGTTTTATTGATACCTATTTTAGCACACCTAGTCATTAGATTATAAGATGTATCAGTCGCCTAAATTTTTGTTTCTTTTCAAAATATCATGTCTACATAAGTTATTAGAAATGGACGGTACTAATTATACTTGGTTACAATGATGTGCAAGTAAATATAACTTTGAATCATTCTGTTACAAGCTTTTAGCAAGACTAAATTGTGCAGGAAATAATTGTATTCATAAATAGACAACATTTCACTAAGGTCCAGGCATGATTTTATTTAACATATGGTTCGTTGATGAATATTCAGTCTTCTTTCTGTACAATTATCAAGTTATATTATGACTATTGAAACAACTTATATCATGCAAACACATTTAATAACTGAATGTATACATATGATAGTATCTGCATTTATTGATATTTTAGTACACCCTCTAGACCTGAAGGAAAACAAAAATACCTTAATACAATAAAATACTTTTACAGTTAATATTTGCATAAGAATTCTTAAAAAACGTTATTTTGTACTACAATTGTCTGATAAATTTACCCCACCCACTTTTAATATGTATAGTATAAAACCTTCACATTTTTTGTTTGTTTTTGTTACAATCATACAATAAAACATAGTGTTGATTGAATATCAAATACACTTTAAGAAACTATGTAACTTTTGGAATATTGTACATAGACCTAGAAAACCATGTTAGAGAAAAATGAAAAAAAATGGCACTTTTTCTTTGATTTTTTTTTAAAGATTTTTTTTGTACAAAAAACTAAAAACATGACTAACAATGTGGTTAACCTAAAGTTTGATTTTTTTCTAATATATTTTATAATTTTATATGGAAATACGCATACCGTGTGCAAAAAATTATACTACAAAAGAGATATATCAGTTTTCATTAAAATTGGCAGCCATATTGGACGCCATCTTGGATTCTGAAGAAATATGCAAGTGAAATTGCTTAAAGATTTAAATTTTTGAAAAGGGGAAATTATATGCATGCTTTGGTGTAAGTTTCAGGTCTGTACAAAAAATTGGAATGAATGATCTATTATGTACATCAAATTTATATGGCGGCCATCTTGAAAATGGCGGCCATCTTGAATGAGCAGAGATATTTTTGGGCCCACTTCACTTTTGAAATCTACATGGTCTAAAGATAATTTCCTGAAAGTTTCATGCTTGTATCACAATTTGCACTATTTTGACAGCAGAGACCTTATTTCCCGCCCCACTATTTGATAATAAGAATAAAACATGATTTAAAGAATCTCAAAAAATAAAACATTTCTGTGTGCTTTCGTTTCTTGTTTTGCTTTATAAAATGATTTGTTGCTTTATGATGATATCGATATAAATTGGAACGACAGAATATTAAGAAACAAAGAATGATTTAAATGGGCATAATGTACCGCCTCCGTGGTCGATGGGTTACACTCGATGACTTCTAATCCAGATAGCTCTCTGGCGTTGGTTTGATCCCCGGGAGATACTTTGGTAGTTTAGCGCGGAGGAAGGTAGTCTAGTACTGGTGTAACTCTCCAAGAACGATGGTAAGGAAACTACCAGCCTATATGACTGAAAAACTGTTGGGAAAAGGCGTAAAATGAAACAAACAAACAAATCAACAAAAATGGGCAAAAATATCTATGATTTGAACATTTTCTGATAATCATCAACGTCATATTATACTCTCTGTACCAAAGTTGAATATTTTACTATCACACATTTTTGTTTAATACTAATTATATAAATTATTTAAACAAAATTCCTTATCCATCATAATTGTACCAATAAAAGTGTATAACAAAAACAATATACAGTAGAAACTTTCATAAAGCTTTTGTATTGAAAATTAAAACCGTTTTGAAAAGTCTCATTTTATTGTTTGCCTCCTTGTGTGAAATTCAGACCAACCAGCAAATTATTTTGCAAGATGAATGCCTTCAAGAGCAAATAAAATCTTTCTTTTCAAACATCTTAAAGCTAGAAAATAATTGAACATTAAAGGCATTACATCTTGTCAATATTTACGGTTACTGTGGTTTCAAACACAATCATGTTTCCTAAAATCGTATTTCAAAGCTCAGCTTTTCTAAATAATTGCCTTTTAATGCGAAAGGTTATGTTACAGAAAATTGATTTCACTTCATGTTTATTTAATTAATATATCACTTTATTTCTTAAAGTTACACTACTCTAGGTGTTGCTAAATCAAAACAAAATGAAAATAAAATACCTGATTATAATTTTTATCATCATTTTTATCTTCAGACGATACATATATTAACACTCACCTACTCCAATTTCGCATGCTCACTCAGAAAAGACATAAATATATACATACTTTACATTAAAATGCAAGTTTGCTGACAGTATTTATAAACATTACGATTGCTTACGGCTTTGTAGTTTATCCTGTTTTGTTAATTGCTACTCTGATTATTTCCCCACTCCTAATACTGTTTATGCCGATGTTTATCACTGCACTTAGTTTTATATAAATAATTTACATATTTCTGTTCTTTACCCCGAGGACAATTTGTTAATGTACAGCCAGACTTTTTACACAATTCTGGAACAATTTCCCTTATTTTGCTGTCTTAACATTCTACAAATTCTTATAAAATATATGAAATAGATAAATACAGAATCCCTAAAGAAAGCCCAACACGGCAAAATTGAAAATGTTGCAGGCTCGGTTTGATTGAGCCTGTTCATGGACGGTACTGGAAAGTGCAAGTTACCGTCCACGCCCCCTAGCACCGGCTTAAGCAGAATTCAACATTTAACATGAACTGGTAAAATTTAGAATTTTGAAACATCCGCAGATGTGTTCATATGGCGGTTATCATGGAACCTTCAATGTGACACGTTAGTGCCATTCCATGAAAAGCGGCATATGGTCCCCAAGTAAAATAATGCGTGTGCCCTAAACGAGAAAACAATGGGCGGAACTAAATAAAATGGAATTTTGAAAGGGGATCAGAGGTTATGAAGCCTGTGTATCACAGATAAGACGTCAAAAGACAAATTTAAAAAGCAGGTAACATATCCTAAGGGTGATTCAACATTATTCAAGTAGGAATATTGGAACCACCCAACTAGAAAATGCCGAAATGTTGAAACTAAAAATACCACAAGCACAACAATAATGTCGTGCTGAACGATCTTCAAGGATCGAAAATAAAACATCATTGATTAAATGTACGGGGAGACTTTTTACAGCCGCCACACGGCACAAATAACACGGATGTGATCATAAAGTAGATAAATACAGAATCCCTAAAGAAAGCCCAACACGGCAAAATTGAAAATGTTGCAGGCTCGGTTTGATTGAGCCTGGTCATGACTTCATAAAGAAAAGAGTGTTTCAATCTAAATATAGACTGACTGTTTTATTTTGATAAAGACATAAAATAAATAATTGTTATTAATGTTTCTTTAATACGAAGGTCACTATTTTGATGAAATATATAAGATAAATATTAATTACTGGTTGAACTCGTTGCTAATTTATTCATTGTTGCATTTGTTGATGCATTAGAACATACACTAAAAACAAAACATGACATCTCGTCTTTACGTATGGTATACACCGAATTGTGCCCAAAAAAACTATTTCAAATATTTTCAGTATCTAAATAGTTCTGTGATTGATTGATTGAATGAATGAATGAATGAATGAATGATTGATTGCTTGCTTGTTTGCGTGCGTGCGTGCTTAATTGATTGATTGATTGATTGTGCAAAAGAAGCCAAAGCTATTCGGTGATGTAAAGGTCAAGAAAGTCAAATATGTTTCTTTCTCTGAAAATTGATACCTTTACATTTTTCTGTTTAAGATTCGTTTCTTTCAATTGGGGGACTCTTTTATGTCCTTTCAATATCCATTTGACAAATAAATGTTTTTCATTATTTTCATTGGAAAAATCTCGCCTTGTACATGAAACAATTTAACTATATTATTTTCTGATATTGGACAAGCACGCAAAATTCTTTTCAAAGACATGTAAATCTGGTTAAGGCTTACATAAAGGGATGTTTTGAGCGATGAAATAAAGCTTCTAAAATCTATAAAAGTCCATTTATACTCGGTGTTTCCAAAGGTCATGTAAATTTCATCTTTTAAGGATAGAAAAAAATATTTTTAATGAAGCAAACTCTAACGTTACATAAAGCTGATATGGTGAAATAAAGTTAGGATTGCTTAAACGTGTTGTGATAAATTTAATTTACATGTATGTAATATAAACATACTGCAGGTTTGGGCATTGCAAGTCTTCGAAATTTATCTTAACAATGTTTGGTATTGGCAATGACAATTGCTTTGCTCTTCTTAAAATACTATTTATTTATTTACTATTTATTAACATATATTTATACATTTGTACTTTAGTGAAATATGATTTTTCATATATATAGATACTGTAAAAAATAGTTTGGTTTATTGTTAACATGTTATATGTTTTCTTCAAATTGATTTACTTGTCATGGCGATATATGAAGTAAAAACAAACAATTAGCCCATAAATGTGATAATCTAATTTAATGCACTTAAACAGAACAGTTAACTAATGAATACATTTTGCAAACATTATTGATTGATAAAAGGAATGATACCATATGAGTGACGATATATTAAAATTAGAGTGTATAATGTTCTTGGTAGAAAGTTATTTCTTTTTACATGATTTTTTATATCGAGGGTTTGATCTAGGTCGTTTTATAACTGTTTTTTCCTTTTATGTAAGTGGCTGAAGTTCTGTGGCCCCTATAGTATAGGGAATCGCTCTCAGATATATGTGACATTAATTTATGCTAAAGTGTGCCTTGGTGACTTAAGAGTACGTCATTTCTTGGGTGTGTCGGGGACTGCGTCCTGTGAACGTTGCTTTTGCCTGGTTGATCTTTATTCTCGTTGTGTTTTCTGTTGTTGTTGTTGTTTTGTTTCTTTAATTATTATTATTTATTATTAAGGCAAGCGACTTGTCTTAAACGGTAGATGTAAGACAGGTTTTTTCTAGCAAATGTAAGCAGTACAAAAGACTGCCTGTTATGCAGGTAATAAACAAAATACAACGTGTGTAAGCCGATACTATAAACGCTAATGATGGATAAGAGCAGTGTTTTATCTGAAAGTAAATATAATAATTCTGTGGAGAATTGTTTACATAATTGCATAATTTACCATGAGTAGTGTAATTCAATAACAATCTATTTCAAACTTGAAATTCGCTGAACCAACACTTAAAGTATATTTTTCATGATTTTAAAGGAATACACCGCTAATGTACATAAATTCACAGAAGCACATCCTCTTATTTCGCTGCCGTTGCTTTTTAATGACGTCATCATGCTGTCATACGAAAATTGCTACCAGCCAAAGGATACCTGTTTTGGCTGCAATATCTAGAAAATTCTCAACATTGTTAGCTTTATAATGTCGACATATCATCTTTTTCATAAATGTGGTTTGACTTTAGTCATTTATTAAAGTCTTACCATTTATTTATATTATATCTTGCAAAATAAACAGTTACACACCGTTTTACTTTTAAACGAAGCATTCCTTAAGACTAAGAAAAATGTTCAATATTTCATGATAAATGTGATTGGCACATTTTATCATAATGTGAGAAATTGAATACTTTAATGTGAACGCTTTTGGTTACTGTAACTTTAAAATAGAACTCGTTTGCTTGAAATAGAATAAAATACTTTCCGACGCAAGCAATACATCTGTTCTTGTTGACGGTTGCCATGGTTTTAAAGGTAATCATATTTGCTATAATAATCTAATCTTATGGCGCAGAAATTTCACTAACCTTGAGAAAATAATTGGCATATAAATGAGCAGATAGTAACCCCTTCATTTGTTATATAATCATATTAATGGAGATTTGACATAACACTTTGATTATATCCTAGGCATTATAATATTGCTTTAATGTAGCTATGAATTTAAATTAAATGTGCTAATATGTTACTTTTACGTTCTGATTTGTTCCTGATTTTATGAAAATACGTTCGTATGAAACGGATGAAAATATTTGTTACCAATACTTTAATTGATCAGAAACTAATTTGATAAGCAATGTATTTTCATATTATTTATTCTTTCTTAATTTATTTATTTAATTTATATTTATTTTATTTTTCTATTTATTTAAATTTATTTATTTATTTTATTTATTTTATTTATTTATTTTTTATTTTTTTATTATTTTTTTGACGAATTAAGAAACTTCGGATGTGTAAATTATTTGTCCTTTAGCTGTCCGTCCGAACCAGACATTTGATGGCTATAGTATAAGAACAACTTGACTTTCTAGGTTTCATTTCGCAGAACGCTATTTGTGTTGTTTAATTCTGCATGCAGAAACACCAATCCCAACAGAAAACTGTGCAAGATTTGTTTTCTATAAAAAAATTAAAAATTTCATCTTGCTTCATGTGTCACGTCTTAAGTCTGGGATTAAGCTTCATTTCTATTCTAAAATGTAACGCAATTTTTTATATTGACTTGACGGTAAGGGAATATGTCTGTCAAATCCTTTTATACTTAAAAGTAGTGTTTACTTTCATTTAAATTCTTTACGTAAGTGCATCTTTGTGTGTACTGGAATTTGCTCACTTTCAAATGATACAGGTTAACTTCGTTGGCAAGCCCTTATAAGCCACAAACATGTTGTTAATTATCATAACAATTACTTACTTATCAACGGCACATTTTAAAGTTTGTCCTTATTCATAAACACTTTGTATTTCACTTAAACCTCTTTTAGAAGATGCTTGTTCGGAAACATTTTGTAGAAGAGAAACTGAAACTTTCTTATTGTTTCATATCGTCAAGCATTTACATTTAAAATAACCTTTTCATATAAATTGCATATCAAGCGGAACAAAACGAAAAGATAAAGAAATCTTATATATACATTTATTCCCAGAGCTTATGATCAACTTTATCAATCATATATCTTGATGTTTATGGTTATTAGTTTTCATATCTAAATGGCTAATTATAGATCTCAGTTTCAAATAAAAGATTATTGGATTTCGTTATCTTATCGTTTTATTGACCTGTTGCATACACTACACAGAGTGTTTAGTGAAGAAATTTGTAGTTAACCATGTTTCACCATGCTTTATTATATGGAAAACTCACATTTGGAAAACTATTGTTTCAAGGTAAGTTTCTGTTTTCATACAATAATTTCAGAATGTTAAGTCTATTTCTTCTTCATTTTAAAAGTCACGTGAACATGCAGTCTCGTTGTCTTCAGTTAGTTATCCACCGTTGCCCATCTTTTCTGCATGCTTAAAAATTATCTATTATAAAACCACCACTATGACATAGTAAGCAAATATTGTCTGAGGTGATCTTCCAAAGCTCTATTGAATGTGTAAGACAAATGTGTTACACACGAGAGTCAAAAATTGTCTGAGGTGATCTTCCAAAGCTCTATTGAATGTGGTAAGACAAATGTGTTACACACGAGAGTCAAAAATTGTCTGAGGTGATCTTCCAAAGCTCTATTGAATGTGTAAGACAAATGTGTTACACACGAGAGTCAAAAATTGTCTGAGGTGATCTTCCAAAGCTCTATTGAATGTGTAAGACAAATGTGTTACACACGAGAGTCAAAAATTGTCTGAGGTGATCTTCTAAAGCTTTATTGAATGTTTAAGACAAATGTGTTACACACGAGAGTCAAAAATATTTACAAAAAAACCATCCTTTCCTTTCTTTGAATTTTGTAGTATTGTTTTATTGGTATAATATTGTATAAAGAAGTCAAAGTAACACTTTGTTTATATTTTGCTATTTTTATGATAGTTTTATGATAGTTTTTTTTAATCTCTATTTCATTCAGGTGATAAGCATCTAACAAGCTCAAAAACAATTTATTAAAACGATATTTAATACATGTTTGCCTTTTATACAGAGGAAAAACATTTATTATTTCTGAGGCTTAATATGTGATACAAATACTTACAGGACCTTATAGTCTGAAATTGTTTAAATACTGATTTATGTTTCTCAATCAAGTCGTTAATTTTGAAAATCAGTTCTATTGTCGGCATTGTTAGCATAGTCTTTAAAGACATATCAAGTCCCCCAAAAAGAAATTTTGTATTTTCCAAAACTCTTCTACTTGTTTTGGGTGTTTTGATACATTTTCCAAAACAGTACTCGTTCCTCTTATATCTCTCATATACCTGAACCGTCATTTGCTGATATTATTTTTAACTTTTTCAACCTTTTGAAGTTTGGGGGTACTCGTAAATAAAATGGTGAATACGTATTATGTCAAGATGTCGAAAACCACTTTCTTTACTTTTTGCCTCTTTTTATGACTTATGATGTCAGATTTAGTGCTGCTTTTGTCACGTAAATACCGTCGTAATGCTCAAACATTACTTAGCACAGGTTTGAATTTCCTTCAGTGCTGAGACTTAATGTGTTTTAAATCTGGTAATAGATGAACTACTTTACAATCACTTACAAAACTGCAACTGTATGTATCAGAATAAATCAGAAAGACAAGCAAATAAAAATGAACACTGCCCTAAGTTATTTAGCTGAGATGAAAATAAATTGTCAGTAAGAAATGATATTGAATTTCTCCAAATACTAGTCTGATTATATCAGAGGTAAGAAAATCTGAATGCACGTTATTATCATTCTGAAGGAAAATTATAATATAATATAACATTTTGTAAGTACCATTCCCACAAAACTTTACCTATTTTTTATATTTGGTTGCATTCTCAGAATCGGAGAAGAATGTTGTTGCCGCCAAGTACAATGTATCACTACATATTGACCATATTTCATTGTTCTCAATTTTCATACTATTACTATGTTATTTTTTACATAAACATGAAGGTTACAAACTTTAACCTTTTAATATCAAATCGGAAGAAATAAGAATATTGCAGAACAAAAAAGAATACTTGGCTGATAATCCGTGAAAATCGCTTGGAAGTAAATCATCAACATTTTGTACTTCAAAATTAATCTATGCATGATGACTAGTCCGGGGTCCATACTCGACAGCAAAAGCTGCTTTTTGTTCCCTTGCAGGCAGATGAACCCTCATTTTTAACATAGACAATAAACATACATAGAATCTTTTGAATAAGGTTTGTGATGAAAGACAAAATAAGCAGAGCAAGAGTGAAATGTTGTAACAATGTTTGTATTAAATTATGAATATGTTAATGTTTCTAAATAAAACGTAAATAAACTATACATTTCAATATTATATCAAAAGCAGAGAATAATAAGAAGCTTTTGATATGGGAGACTTTTGAATGTTGTTGCAAATATTGAAATATTATCGCATATATTTTGTTTCAAACTTTTACTTTGCTGAACAGTAATGTGCTACCCCATGTACTTTGAAATTTTCTCAAATTAAACGTTTTCAAATGTGTTATAATGAAATAGCATTCTTACGACAACCTATAAGGAACACTATTTACCAATTAGTGGTGATACTTAGCTAATATGTAAGTATGCGATATTAAATATTTGTATCCAATAACCTCTCGTAAAAAGTGGCAAAAAAGTATCCAAAAAATATTGTTTAAAGTTGTCGTATTGAACGGTCACAAACTCAGCGTTTGTCGTATGTAGCTCACATTTATCCATACTTAATAACATGATTTTTTTCTTTCAGTAAAGCAAACAACAAGACACATCTGTGTCTCTCATTATAATGTTGTATGATTGACCTTATACACTGAGAAAAAAATGGATTACCAAAAACAGAACTGACATATAGACATCAATTTATAAAAAGACTTTCACAGCTGCGTCTATTTAATGGTCAACAATATAAAATAGACCTATAGAAATTGTTCAGAACATGTGACATATTATTCCGTGGTTGAGGAAATAAACAAACAGGGAAATAAAATAACAAACAAACAACCAATAGTCGGAAAATAAAAAAGAAATACAGCGGACCAGTTTTACAGTTTAAGTTTTATATTAATGCTCCATCTAACAATAAATGGCCAAGCAGGTCACTTTTGAATCTTTAAAGAGCACACAGATGTGTTCATTATTATGCCAAACCATATAAAATGAAACTAGACATTAGATACGCAATGATTGTATTAGAATAAGTATCTGTCTCATTAATTAATTTTGTCAAACCTCTACTATGTTTTGTCTCTATTTTGTTTATTTATGATTTAGTGTCGTTATATTTTTCGGAAATCTAACGAAAAAGGCACTTTTCCTAACATATCCCATCGACTAATTTGGAGCTGTCAAAATGTTTAAGGCCAGATATGTGTAAGTGCATATACGCTTCAACTATTCTTCAAATGAAGTAAAATAGGTAGCTGCGATTGTAAACACCCCGAATTGGCAAATTAGATCCGGATGTTGTTAATAAAAACTTAAACTTGGTAGAACTTAAGATAAATTATTGATTAAACTTCTGATACGAAGCTTTTGTCCTTGTCTCAGAAGTTATGAGATAATAACAATGAGTATAGAACCTAATTTACGTCTCGTGTATCCTATAAATACTGGCATTTACAAAGTAAAAATAAAATAAGATAATTTTAAATGGTTCCTTACGTAGACATATTGTCAATGAGTGAGAACTTTTTTTCTCCAGGGATACAGTTTATTAATGAAATCTGAAAAAGGGAGATCCTTTGAATCAATAAAAACAAATAAATGAATAGTCGAATGTCACACTTTAAATATACTTTGATCTGTTCTGGAGAGAAAATGGAAAATCAGACATACCCAAGCTTGAATCTTTTTCTGTTGAAAGTCTTGATTGAATTCATGTAAGATAAGGATATTAAAATAATGTTTAAAATGCCAGTCTTTGTGACAGCAGACACATCGCCTTTATGACAGTAGACACCGATGAAATAATGTAATTACCTCAGCAATACAACCAATGAATGATCAGAATATCAAGTAACATTACATGAGCCAGCGAATATATCTTAGATTTTTTACACAAAAAAAATAAGAATGGATGTATTGTGTCCAGAAAGAAGATATATAATATGTATGTTCATATTCGAATGTATCTATTCGTAAACAATATGTGTCTGTGCATGAGAATAAAAAAGAAATTTGGCTTCTTTCGTTCCTAATTTCTGACTGAAATGTACGCTTGAATTCTCTTTTTTTTCAGCTAAACCTAAACTGAAAGCTTTATTCTTTTCAAACAACTTTTGTTTAATTACTAGCTAACAAGAGGTTTTACAGTAGTTTTTTCATGGATTTTGTATAAAAATAAAAATCGCCTTTAATATTTGATTCTTAAACATTTTTGCAATACGATCTCATTAATTGAGAGTTTGGTATAAGAATAATATCTTTCAAAAGTTCGTGGAGAGTAAACATTTTTTTAGACTGCACACATTTGTAAATTTGTAGGCATAATGTACTTGGCCTTTATAAACTATGTTCTAAGACATTTTTTCTCATTAATCTCTCCAATTTTACTCTCAGATGGCAATAAAATAGTTTAACATTACATGTAGTTTGATTGCACTGCAGAAGTTAACTAATCATGTGAATTAGATTTCTCATAGCGGCTTTATTTCTTGTGTACTTTTTGTTCCATACCCTAATAGATATAAAATGTGGGCTGTGAGTCAGGAATAATAAGTTTTCGAAGCTTTCTTAATTTCGCTAAATTATTAATGAGATTCGTATATTAAAGCAATGAGGGAGATATATAAAAGCAACAAAATTTTTAAAGAGGTATGTGGCAGTATGATTGTGTATTTTCTCTGTAAGTTACTAACTACCAAAATTACTTATCATCAAATTTGTCATCATTCTATAATAATTTCGTTGCAAATCGATTGCGTGTCCGGAAGCTAAAATTTGTCTTCAAAAATTAAACTCGGCTATGTAAAAGAAATTCCCTTTTATAAATAGTCCGTCAAACATTGCAAAACGTCGGAATCTAATAAGATTGCAAGTATAAAGTGGCTTTTGAATGAACATTTTAAAAAATCTGTTGCCCTGTAGTATTTGTCTCATTATGTTATTGGTTATTTGCTAAAACATGTAAAAAAATAAGGGATGTATCTAATGTGTGCTTACCAAAAAGTGCAATTTTATGCATAGTGGGAAAACTATAAAAAAAAATTCTCACTTTTGCTATGCATTAAAGCTTATTACGACTGTTATGACAGCATTATTCAAATTTTATTAAATGTATTTATTAATTTTATTTCTTGAAAAAAGTTGGACTTACACATTAATTTATCTCAGTTTGTGTTGTTGCAGATACCGGTAATTCTTCACCTTGATTTTAGACCCAATTGTAACAGATGATGTTTGGAAGTTATAGCAGAAAAGTACAGATATTAAACATAAGCATTTATTCATTTGGTTACTCAAATAACTAAATATAATATGTTATTCATCATGGATTTGATTCGAAGCTAAATAAAAGGAATTTGTTAAAAAAGATGTCATAAATATAAAACAAACGTTATTGATTTCAAATTTCAAATATATCCTGTAATTGTTTTTATACGTTGTAAAATTGAAATTTCATAAAATATTCTCTTTCATAGCTTGATTGCTGAGTGGTCATATGATTTTAGAACTCATTTAACATAATTCATTTGATGAATAAGTCATAACCTATTAACCTTTTTGTTGCTTGTTGTATTTTTTGTGGTTTTATTGTTGTTTTTCTGTTGTTTTTTGTTTGTTTGTTTTGTTTGTCTTTTGTTGCTTTTTTCGTTTTTTTTTTTTGTTGTTTTTTTTGGTGGGGATGGGGGTGTTTGTGTGTTGTTGTTAATTTTTGTTTGTTATTGTTGTTGTTGTTCTTGGGGGGAATGTTTACAATAGGGTGTTGGGCTATATCCAAGTGCATAATACTAATATAATCTAAGTGATTTAAATCATTCTTAAATTAATATTCAGGTCTACATTCTATCGATCAAAATCATTTCCATCATGTTCATTATTTAATATTTTCACTGGTGACAATAAAATTAATATGTTAGATTTTCTATCGGAAAGTAAGTCTTTAAAAGGCTTCTTTTTTCGTTGAAGGAAAGTAGTGATTTGTGAAGAATACATATGTAAAAGTCTAAAAGAATGTTCATTCTATAATGACATTTAATGAAGGTTATGTATTATTTGCACCTACAAATGTATATTTCCACATAATATATATAAATATGTAATATATCTGATAAAGCTAAACTAAGTGTGAGATTTATCGGAATAAATTAACTTATCGTGTCATTTACAGGCCAAAAGTAAATACAAATGTGTTCTTCTAACTTTTAGGTAGTCTATTATGTTGTATTATGAAAATGGATTTTACAAATTTAATCTTTTATATAACTAATTAACAAAAGTGCTTGTAGTGAATATAGACGAAATGGTAAGCTTTTTTGTGATTATCTTACATATTTTACATATGTATCTTTCTTGAAGTTGGCATTCAAAAAACAAAACAAAGTAAGAATAAAACGTACGTATGTTAAGTGATAGGGCGTGAACGATTTGAACATTTGCATTATCTCTAATAACCAGACTCAATCAAACCGAGTCTACAATTATCATATAATGAGATTATTTCACTTCTTCCTTTCCAGATTTCGAGATTTTTTAAGCATTTTATCCTGATTAAATGTCTTGATTCTTTTTTGGAGGGATTGTTTCCTTTTGGTATTTTTTTTCATGAAGAAATAACAAAAAACAAAAAAAATAGAATGCCTAGTAGTCTCCATCTGTTTTAAGACTATTTCATGTTTAATAATATGTGATATACTCTGTCCTTCGCTTTGTATGTACCAAAGTATAAACAATAATTTCAAATATATAGCTTGCACGCAAACACTTACTTTAGCATGCCTACATGTTCACGTATACGTAAAGAGATGTGACTGTATATTTTATATATTTTATATTAAAGCTAATTAATTCTATATAATTCATGATTATTTTTTGAACAAGCAATTTCCATTTAGCACTAAAAATATAATTGACATTATGAGAGAAAAGTGCAAAAGTTACAAATTTTTGTTCTATTATTTTATTATCTGCTGTATAAATATATGTAATATCGGATCATGTATCTTACGCCTGCCAACAACATCCCAGTATTATTATTTCGTGGTTTGTTTATGTTTTACACAAAACACTACCAACGTTATCATTTATTGTATTACTGACCTTCCATTGTAGACCAATTCACTTAAACGAAACCTAGCAAATCAAATAAATACTTTTTAACTATAAAGTTCATCGTTTCGAATCAGATCATCTTTAAACGAAAAGTATTTTGTAACATTTTTGTTCGCTTTAGATTTAACGTATAATAAAGCGAATGAATCACTTTTACTAAAAAAAGAAATAATAATTTAAGACTAGATATTAAATGGAAATGGATCGTAAATCTTTCATTTGTTGCTATCGAATTATTTATACAATTTCACATCGCATGGAAATTTGTATTACAACAGCTTAAACTCGATGTGAGAGATTCTTCTCCGTTGGTCTTATTATTTCCGTTCAAAACTGTGTCATGTCTAGCGTTTTTCTCTCCTGCCATTTATCAGTTTTTACTATTCAAACATCAAATGAATTCTTACATAAAGAGTCAATTTTGCTATTGTGATAACGGTTTTAACAAACCTGTAAGCAGCATAATATTATACTTTCATTTAGTAATTTATTTTTTTGTATTCAATTTTAATTCGGATCAAAAATAAACGTGGAATTAAATGTCTTCTTCCTGAAAATAGCTCCATGCTTCTTTAACATACCAGTAGAAGGCTTGAATATGTAAAGCATGTTGCATTCTTTAATTTCGAAATTGTAACAGAAGAATAAATCATATTCCTGAACAGCGATGTGAAAAAATAAATATTTTATGATTAAAGTATGCTGATTATTAATACATTTTATATACATGTACTTATTGTGACTTATAATGTTCTTGTCATAAATTTCTCCTTATTCTCTCGAATTCTTCACTATAATTCTGGTTTCAGTCTGTCAATATGACTGCATATATTATACAGAGATACTATCCTGGTACAGATGATTTGAATTTCTAAACTTGAGCTTTACAAATGACCCCCTTTTGGAGCTTAGATTTCTAGTCTTCCATGCCGTCAACAGTATAAATAGCTCCAGGGTCAATGTAAACGTTCACAATATAAGTCAAAATATTTAAATCACCTATATGAATGATTACTTGTCACATGACTGTTTAACAATCAAACAAAACTCTTCCAAAAACTCGATTTAGTTACTTTTGGTTTATTTTTGATTATCTTATTCTTATTAACAATTTTCTTATTAAATTAATTTGATACTCGATGAAAAACACCTCAATTTAAATAATAAAGACACATTGATATATATTGGGGAAAGGAGTTCGTTTTTAAGCTTTTACAATTTTCAGTATAACAATCTTAATACTGAGGATCTCGTCATGAAAATTATTCTTTAAATTTTTTAATGAGATATATGGAGTAAAAGCAAGCAAATACTATAAACAAAATAAATTGTATAAAAAAATTTAATGTACTTCACATACAAAAGGAAATGGTAGTACTTATTATTGGTTAATTGAACGATACCTCATGAGTGTCTGTAAATATGCACAAGGCTTTTTTGTAGAAAGATATTTCTTTGTCACATTTTTTTCTCATATCGAGGTTTGAATCTGTATCATCGCAGACGCTGTTTACTTATACGAAGATAGAGTTAATTTTGTATCAAAAGATAAATATAATACTGGCGAGAATTACTTCAATAATTGCTTAATTCGCCATAGGAAATGTCATTTTTTAATTTCAAACATGATGATTGCTGAACCTATAATAAGAATAGTCTTTCATTTTGAAAGGAATACCATGCTTTCATACATAAATATACAGAAATAGCGTTCAAGTTTTCATTTACAGAATCATTTTTATTGTATAGTCATTGTTTATTTTTTAAAAACGCCAACAAACTTTGAAACAATGTTGTTGCCAGGTGGAAGATACATATTTTGCTGTTCATTCAACAGAATCTACCTCCTTTTATGCGAAAAAAAATTGTTTTCACAGCAACTTATTTGATACATAAGAAAGCTACCGATGTTACATGTATATTTATTTTCAAAATTTATGTATTCTCATAGATACATGTAATTGTGTTTGAAAATAATTAATTAATCTTTAAAAAATTCAAAACCATCCGGTAATATTTGAATAATATTCATATATTGGGTAATATATGAATTTACTATTTTGTTAATAAAATGTTAAAAACTATAACACTGCTAGATTTGTTTTTTTATTTTGGTGTTATAGTCTATGGGCCCAGTTATCTTTTTTGGTATTTTTGTGTATGTATATGCATGTAACACATGTCACTATGATAAAGAATTTACTTACTTACTTTATTTGAGCAATATTGATAAATCTTAAAGTCTATATTATTTAAAAGTAGTGTGTCAAAAACGTTTAACGGGAGAATGATTATTGTGTGTATGCCAGTATGAATGTTCACCATTTTCGCATTAACATTGTTTGAAATACAATTTTGAAAGGCATTTAGGCATTTTGATTAAATCTTTTTCAAGAAAAGAAAAACGATAATGCGTCTGCATAATATCATTTGTTTTGCATATAGTGTGCATAATAGCAATAATTCTATGTACTGTAATAATACAGCAATATTGTTTTTGTTTACATCTCGACATTTTGTATGTGAATTATGCAAGATTATGCAACTTAAGAATGGGTTGTTGTTTCTACAAGCTTATCAAACCTTTATTTGTAGATATACCTTGGCATCGCTTATATTATTTTGCGAAAGAAAATACGAATATATACATTGACATATTATTTTAATTGTTATATTGATTGAGTTAAAATCAGTGTTTTGTTTTAGATATTACATAACTAATCCTGCTAGAATAAAAAAAAAAACAGAAAGTTTTTTTTGCAGTAAAAGAATATAACAGGTTGTATTCTTGTAATTCAATAAAAGAAATTTTGTTTTTTATCATTATCTCTACAAAAATCATGATTAATTTATAATAACTGTCTTTACGAATTCTAAAACAGGAACACAAATTATTAGATGTGTGGGTGTTCATTTGTGTTTTGGTTTGGTTTTGTTGTTGTTGCTTCAAATTTTATAACAAATTAGGGTTTGGTAAATTTGAGGGACATCTGTTAGTCTGTATTATGTTTTTAAATATTTACATAAAATGCTTTGACCACCGACGTCCCAGTTCCTTTAGACATTTGCATGTAAATTGTTTCTCATGAACTTGAATTTAATAGACATCAATTTAAACTTTTCGACTTATTAAAATATTGGCAAAATATTCCATCGATGTATTTAAGATTGAAATATCTCGTTAGAGAACATCGTTGATGAGGTTACGGAATATATTCATATAACAAATAAATCTATGTTTTAACATGCAATGGGTTAAATCTTTACGCATTACTTCACTATGTATTTAGCATACAATTGTACTTTGAATTATGAAAAAATACGTCCTTAATCTGTGTGTTTTTAACTACTGTATGAACATGTCATACTATGAACTACAAGCAGTACGTCAATAGAAAAAAATGCGACTGATAAGTTCCTTATTATCCGTTTACTATGTTTTATTGAATTGAGGGAATTTTTTGTTATTTAAGAAATGACGTATTGTAGCTTTCTTTACGAAAGTTTTTATTGTGGTGGCCAATGACATAGCAGCCTTAGTAATTAATTATTGAAATTCTGATAAATGTTTCTTCAAGATATCCGTTTGATCATAAACATACAAGATGATTCAATGTTTAAACTTTCTAGGACATTAATGTTAACATTCGTATCAATTCTTAAATTCATAACCAATGCTATACACGTGATGAAAATTATTAACTAGATTTTCCTTAAATAAAAAAAATAAGATACAAAGAATCAAATCTTAAAAGTATTATTCACCACATATTCAAACTTGTCACGTGACCAAAGAAATTCTGTCGATAAAAATTATTGTTTACTTACATCTGACTCCAATCTTGCTGTCTATTTTTTCCTTGTGATCTTAACTATGTTTAAAATCTTTTCAGCTTCGGGACACCTTTGGTGGTATTATCAAAGCTTATAAATGATTGATCTAGGAAATAAATTGTGTTTACTCTTTGTCCGTCCGTCGGTAAGATAAATCCACCTGTGCATCTTAATAGAAAAAATACTTCTCATTTAATTTCGATCTGGTTATGTCTTTGATATATGAGCTGATTAATAATACCGGACACCTTATTTTCAGGTAAAAAGGGCCTTTTTTGGAGGTTTTGTTTCTAAACTTCCAGTGGTTTGGGTGTGTTTTGACATTCTAAGACATTTTTCAAAAAATTATTGTTATAAGAAATGTTTTTTAAGACTAGTACATTTGATCAAAATCTTTACTTAACAATATACTTGTTTGATATATGATATATTTGTGTTACTAAGTCCACAGTATAAAAGCATATAGTTCCAGATCGCATATATCATCAAAGAAATTCTGTTCTATGTATTTTCCCCAATTCACATTTGATCAATCTGTGTGACGGCTAAAAAAGAACGGCCACCAATCTGGTACAAACATTTGTCAGGAGTAATTATTGATTGATTATAAATCTATTTTCCGATTTAAAAACCGTCTATTTCGAACTATGGGGTCTTTTATTTGTGAGGTATTTCATATGCTATAAAATATCAATATGAATTATTACTATATCTAACTTAATACTAAAAATTTCATGAATTCGGTTTAACATTTGACTATATTTTGATAACGGACAGGGGTTAGATGTCTAATCTGGCTTTTTCTTTTCTATAATTTTTTATTCACAACGAAGGCACCATTATAGACACCGTTAACAAGGAATAGCAAATTCTAAATCATATTAAAAGTCAGGATACTAACTGGCAAGAGAAGAACCATGCCAAATAAATAACATTATGCCAAAATGTTTCATATAAGTTATTATATTTTTTTTATTGTCGCATTGTCGTATTTACATAAACTCAAATCGTTGAAATTTTTATGTGTTTAAGTGTATTTTTCAATAGAATATGTTTCTTCACTGAATTCCCGATGGAGTTTCTGTCAACGCTTACAACAAAATACATCAATATATATATTTACTGACAGTATTGTGTAATATAAGATACGTTCGACCCTTTTCGGAAAAGAAGTCAATGACTATCATAGCAGACGCTGCTAGAATTCCAGAGACATTATTGGAGTTTCTCTGATACAAATAGTATCATTATTATTATTGAAAAGCCTCCAACAGAAAACTGGAAATTTAACATGATACTATGTGATAATGTGTTTGTTCATAACATTAAGTGTTTGATTTGAATTTGGTTAAAATAGGGACATTAACGAACGACCGAACAAGTAAGTGTTATTTTTTTCATTTGCAACGTTGATATGTAATGATATTGTTTCCACATCATAATAAGCTTCTTATTTGCATGACTTGCTTTTATTGACCTGAGGAAAGTTATTTCTTCGTAATTTCTTGTACAAGTATGTAAAAGAAAATGATAATATATAAAATTTCAAATTCATATTAACCATTTTAACATGAAGATACAGTAGCAAATGAATAGGTTCATGTAACACATGAATAACAATGATACTTTATTGAAGTTGTGAGGATATATAAATAGCTATCGAGTAAATTTGAAGAGAGTGGTCCAACAAACAAATATACACATAAAAGCATTTCATTTTTTTTCATGAATTCGTACCTACACGAATTCAGTAAACCACAAAGATTTATTAACTATACAATCTTTCATTGTAACAATTAAAATTTAATTTAAAAAAGGCAACAAGAAGTTTGTATATTTTATCATTGTTTTTTGAAGCGTACATCTTTTTACTTGTAATAACTTATAGAATTTTACATGGCTTATTCTTTTATGCTTAAGAAGTTTTTCAATTTTACGAAAGTAACATATGTTCTAATTCAAACTGAAATATTAACTTAGAATCTCCACTAGAAGAATTTTGCACCAGTATATATAGTTGTCTCTATATTGAGAAAAAAATGACCAAAGATTATCCTTTTATATTTATGATGACATCTGTTTACTAAGTGACCAGACCAGAATCATGCAAACGGATTACTTTAATATTTACAATGTTAATTATTGATTAAGTTACCTTAGTAAAATAAGTTATTAAATTAATTAAAGTTTTACGAGGAACGTGGCTAAAACTACAACTGTTACAATAGAATCAATTGTTCCTAAACAGAATTTTGTCACTTTTGTGCAATTGCGTTTGTGATATAACGAAACAAATTCTAATCAAATCTTACAAACATATGAAAAAGGCTCATTTTGCATAAAATACACAAAGTGCATTTTTTTAATAGATAACTAACCTAAGCAGAAAGACATTTTCATTATGAGATTGTGATTACAAAATCAACCAAAACATTTATAAATGTACAGACATTGATGTGATTTTATTCTTTAATCTAGTGTCATTTAATTCTTTGAAATATTTTATACAATGGAATAATATAGATTTACTTAGAGAGAATCAAGACAAGGAAAAACGCTAAATTGTGTGA
Source organism: Ruditapes philippinarum (assembly GCF_026571515.1). Classification (NCBI taxonomy): domain Eukaryota; kingdom Metazoa; phylum Mollusca; class Bivalvia; order Venerida; family Veneridae; genus Ruditapes; species Ruditapes philippinarum. The sequence goes on from NW_026856177.1 coordinate 30,942, forward strand.
TTATGAGAGATCTTGCTTTATTTATAGTTTTATCGAAAGCCAATAACTGGGGAAATGATGTGGATTCACCCGAATGACGTTTTTGAAGTTACTCTGACAAGCTCTACATAGTAAAATCTAATCAGGAATTGTGTTTTTGGAAGAATGTTATGTCTGCACAATATCATTCTATTTTTTACTTTTTGTAAGCAATTATGTCGTTTTTTTATTTTTCGTATGTAATAATTTTACTACATACTGACGATTTACAAATTTTGATTTCACTCAGGGAAAACACATCAATACAGATGCAAAGTTGTTAAAAAAACAGTGTTTACAATTTGTTCTTCAATATTTTCTGCATGTTTTGATACGATAAAGGTTTTTGTAGTTCAATTGTAGTTTTTGCTTTATGCAAATGCTGTTATATACTACTTTGATTGTCTAAAACTTGGTACAAAGAAACGGTTTAAGTGACAAATCATAACTTGATTGTTGATGTAGTAGCAAGTGTTTATTTCATATTTCAAAAGGAAAGCAAATGCAAACAAATATAATTTAATACCCATGTAGTTTTCGTTTAGATTACAATGCTAATACACATAAACTTTGCATTGTTTGTTAATAGCCAGTAACGCAAGATATAACATTGTATAAGTATCTTTTCTGTGCTTTTACAGAGAAAATATCCGTGGCAAATGGTCATTAAATGTCTTTTATGATCAATTTATACTGGAAAGACGGCAAAATGGTAGATTAGAACTCTTGTAGTACAATACATAATGTCGGAAATGATGTCCTTTTATCATATGATTTAATATCTTATGTCAGACGGTCATCGTACTTTTGGTCAAAATTACCTGGTCAAGAAAAAAGGAAAAATAACTGAAAGAAGGTTTTTCATAGAAGGATAGTTTTTATTTGTTTAAAACTTAACTTTAATAATAAGAATAAAAACATGATGTAATGAAACTCAAAAAAATAAAACATTTTTGTGTCCTTTCGTTTCTTGTTTTGCTTTATAAAATGATTTGTTTTTTTATGACGATATGGATATAAATTGGAATAACAAACTATTAAGAAACAGAGAATGATTCAAATGTGAATAAATAACTATGAACATTTTCTGATAATCAAGGCCATATTATATCCTCTGTAAGAAAGTTGAATATTTTACTATCACACATTTTTTGTAATACTAATTATATAAATTATTTAAAAAAAACTTTCTTATCCATCATAATTGTACCAATAATAGTGTATAACATAAGCAATATACAAAACTTGGCAAACCATTTTATTATTTGCCTCTTTGCGTGAAATTCATGCCAACCAGCTAATTATTTTGCATGTGAAAATATTTTGATAAATGTTTTCAAGAGCAAAAATAATCTTTTCTTTCAAACATGTTAAAGCTAGAAAAAATAGATCATTAAAGGCATCACATCTTGTCAATGTTTACGGTTTCTATGGTTTCAAAAACAATCATATTTCCTAAAATCGTATTTCAAAGCTCAGTTTTTCTAAAATAATTGCCTTTTAATGCGAAAGGTTATGTTACAGAAAATTGATTTCACTTC
>NW_026856177.1:35000-48718 GCF_026571515.1 Ruditapes philippinarum
AAGTAATAAACCAAATACAACGTGTGTAAGCCGATACTGTAAACGTTAACGATGAATAAGAGCAGTATTTTATCTGAAAGTAAATATTATACCAAGGAGAATTGTTTACATAATTGCTTAAGTTACCATGAGTAGAGTTATTCAATTACAATCTATTTCAAACTTAAAATTGGCTAAACCGATAATAGGAGTATATTTGTCATGATTTTAAAGGAATGCACCGCTAATGTACATAATTTCACAGAAGCACATCCTCTTATTTCGCTGCAAGTGCTTTTCAATGACGTCATCATGCTCTCATACGAAATTACTACCAGCCAAAGTATGCTTTTTTGGCTGCAATATCTAGAAAATTCTAAACATTGTTTTAATGTCGACATCATTATCATCTTTTTCATAAATGTGGTTTGACTTAAGTCATTTACTTAAGTCTCGCCATTTATTTATATCAATCTTGCATAAATGTGCTGATTCTTTCTTTATACAATTTTTAACGATGACGTAAGCGGTCGTCATACATTGACCTCCTGAGCGGAAAAAATGTGTTTTGATCATATTGCTAACATTTAGTAGTATATAACTGTAAGAAGTATTTTACAAAACATGAGTTGTACAAGCTGACTGCCAAACGTTTTATAATTTAGTTTATTACATTTTATTTTGAAAATATATAATGTCTCCCTTGTTAATATTTTCTTTTGCTTTTAAAAAGTTGTAGTTTGATATAAGAAAAGCACACAACAATGAGGGCATCATTGCATTAAAGTGATCTCCCAGTCAGCTATGAGGACCTCAGTGCTGTGTACAAGTTTTTAAAATATTTGTTTATAATTGGAAAAAATAGTAAGTTAGCATTTACCAAACAAACAACATATATTTGTTTTTCATTTTCATGAGCAGCATTTTAAAATCGAAAACAACAACTTATGTGTACAAGTATTTTTTAATAATTTTAAACCTCATAGTAATAGAACTATTATTCATCGTAAAAAACGTTTTATTCAATTTTGTCGGATATTGATATAAAATCATTCAGGTTAAAACATCTACAATTATTATATGCCTCATATAATGTATACGTTTGAAGGTAGAAAATGAAAGAAAAACAAAGAGAAAAGAGGGATTTGGTTTTAAAAGAAAAGATTGATACACTGTTTCACACAGTATTACTTTTAAACGAAGCATTCCTTAAGACAAAGAAAAAAAATTCAATATTTCATGATAAATGTGATTGGCCAATTTTATCATAATGTGAGAAATTGAATACTTTATTGTGACCGCTTTTGGTTACTGTTACTTGAAAATAGAACTCGTTTGCTTGAAATAGAATAAAATACTTTCCAACGCAAGCAATACATCTGTTCTTGTTGACGGTTGCCATGGTTTTAAAGGTAATCATATTTGCTATAATAATATTATTAATCTTATCTTATGGCGGGGAAATTTCACTACCCTTGAGAAAATAATTGGCATATAAAGCAGTGGATAGTAACCCCTCCATTTGTTATATAATCTTATCACATAAATCACGGTGCAGGAGTGTAATAAAGCCATTTAATAAAAACGATATTACACTAGTGTAATAACTATGCAAATTAAGTTTCTGATCACTATGTTTACGTATTCATACGCGCTGTCAAAAAAAAATAAACAAACATGGCGGACCGTGCGTATATCGTCGGCGATACTGTACAGATTGATGGCAAAGGTTGTGGCACAATAACAGAAAAAGTTATGAGAGGTTTTGGGACATTTTTCATGGTAAAGTTAACGAATACCGAGTTTGAATTTGAAATAGAAGCAGAAAGACTAAAATAAGCAACGATTTCAACATCGACCGAACCAACACCGGCAAGAACAGTGCAGACGACATATCATTTTGAAACAAACACTACCAGGTTCCATCATGTAGATAAAGAAAATATAGCTGAATTTATTGAACAACAATCAAACAGAAATACTTTAAGCAAAACTATGTATGATCTTAAACTTCTGAAGTGTTTTTTCGAAGAATCTGCCGTCAGAGAAACGAGGAATCTCCACGAAATCCCAATTGCAGAACTTGCTCCACTTTTGAGCCGCTTTTTCCTTAGTGTGAAGAAGTCAAATGGCGAGGATTATGAACCTTCAAGTCTCAGGGGAATGCTTTCAAGTTTTGACAGGCAATTACGCAGGCAAGTAAATACTAAATATCACATCAATTTATGATTTGAACCCCAATCCTCCAAACCAACCTATGAAAAAGTAGTAGACCTATTCCGTACTACTGTACATGCACATCCGTTTAATTATAAGACACATTCTTATTATATAAAAAAATGTAAGAGCAATGTAGATTCAAAGCAAGATATTTTTTTTAATATTTTCAACAATTTTCTGCTTGAGAAGATCGTTAGGCTAATAATATTCAATATTTGCAAAAATAAAAATAAAAAAAAAGCCTGAAGAGAAAAAAAAAACATGTTTGTTCTTTTGTTCAGACATAATTATGGGGAATATTGCTGGACCTGGGTTTTCTCAAGTGCGAGAGGCTCTTAAAAGCAAGCAGAAGCAGTTGAAGCGAGATGGTAAAGGTAACAAACCGCAAAAGAGTGAGCCAATCTCTGATGCTGAAATAATATTTATGTGGGAAACCAATCAAATGGGATCAAGTACACCGGACAGCATTTTACAAACTCTTTGGTTTTACAATACTGTTCACTTTGGTCTGAGGGGATGCGCTGAACACCGTGACATGTGCTGGGGTGATGTTAATTTGAACACAGATGAAAATGGCCAAGAGTATCTTGAATTTACAGAAAGACAAACTAAAACGAGGACTGGTGAAAATCCAAGAGATGTCCGTGCAGTAAAACCTAAAATTTGGTCCAACATAGAAAATCCTAATAAATGTCCTGTTGAAATCTACAAAACATATGCAAAAAACGCCCCAGTGGTTACTCTGAGCCCACTCATCCTTATTATATAGCTTCAACAACAAAACCCTTACCTGGTTGTGATGAAACATGGTTTAAACGCAATCCTGTTGGTCTAAATAAACTCCAATCCATGATGAAGCGAATGGTCAAAGGTTCAGGAATAATCCAAACTAAAAAGTTGTCAAATCATAGTGCGCGCAAATACCTTGTCCAGAAATTAAACGACAACAATGTACCAGCAAATCACATCATGCAAATTTCAGGTCACAAGAATATATCCTTAATTAATAACTACAGTCATATTAATGAAAATCATCACAGAGAAATATCTAAAATTTTGTATGCGCCACATGACACTTTATGTTATCCAAACTACACAGCATATTCTTAAAACAACACGCCGTCATTGACCTTGCACTCCCAGAAATTAGATTCAACAAATTCCACTTCAAATATAAATCACACTGGTGGATTTCATAGCATTTTGGTGGATCTTTCAATGTTTACATTAATCACGCAAATAATGTATCGCCAACTATTCCACACATAAAACGTAGAAAAATCATTGAATGTGATAGCGATTCACAGTAGGTCGACATGTACACTTCAAATTTTATGTCGCTCCCACTATGATGACGACATGCATAGTGACGTCACATGTTAATGCATAATTGTGTCAGAGTCACTCTTCATTATATAATGATGACATGAAATACTTATTCATGATACATATTTACATATTTAGAAAGCATCACACTGTTTTAATATTTAGACAAAAAAAATTAAAAGTTATTGAATTAAAAATTGTTGCACTATTTTATTTGCCCACTTATGAATAAGTTATTACTCACTGACCGCATTATCTGTTAAAGGGGAACTGAGTCTACTCTTGGCATATTTAAAGGCTTATTCGGTTTATGTGATAAAAAGAATCTTACACTCGTGTCTTTTCATATTGAATTTATTAAATTCAGAAACAAATCAGAACGTAGAGGGAAATACACATATAAGCACATTTAATTTAAATTCATAGCTACATTTAAGCAATATTAAAATGCCTAGGATATAATCAAAGTGTTATGTCAAATCTTCATTAATATATAGAGGATCTTACATGAGTGTCTTTTTATATTGAATTTATTAAACGAGTTGATTAAAAGTGATAAAATACGAGGCTCTTTAAGAAGATGCTTGTTCGGAAACATTTTATAGAAGAGAAACTGAAACTTTCTTATTGTTTCATATCGAAGAAATGAATCAAGAATTTACATTTAAAATATAACCTTTTCATATCAAGCGGAACAAAACGAAAAAATAAAGAAATCTCATATATACATTTATTCCCAGAGCTTATGATCAACTTTATCAATCATATATCTTGATGTTTATGGTTATTAGTTTTCATATCTAAATGGCTAATTATAGATCTCAGTTTCAAATAAAAGATTATTGGATTTCGTTATCTTATCGTTTTATTGACCTGTTGCATACACTACACAGAATGTTTAGAGAAGAAATTTGTAGTTAACCATGTTTCACCATGCTTTATTATATGGAAAACTCACATTTGGATAACTATTCATTTCAAGGTAAGTTTCTTTTTTCATACAATAATTTCAGAATGTTAAGTCTATTTCTTTTTCATTTTAAAAGTCACGTGAACATGCAGTCTCGTTGTCTTCAGTTAGTTATCCATCGTTGCCCATCTTTTCCGCATGTTTTAAAATGTTCTATTCTAAAACCACCACTATGATATAGTAAGCAAAGATTTTTCTGAGGTGATCTTCCAAAGCTATATTGAATGTTTAAGACAAATGTGTTACACACGAGAGTCAAAGATATTTACAAAAAAAGCCATCCTTTGCTTTCTTTGTATTTTGTAGTATTGTTTCAACGGTAAACTATTGTATATAAGTCAAAGTAACACTTTGTTTATATTTCGCTAGTTTAGGATAGTTTTTTTTAATCTCTATTTCATTCAGGTGACAAGAATCTAACAAGCTCAAAAACAATTTATTAAAACGATATTTAATACATGCATTTTATACAGAGGAAAAACATTTATTATTTCTGAGGCTTAATATGTGATGCAAATACTAACAGGACCTTACAGCCTGAAATTGTTTAAATACTGATTCATGTTTCTCAATCAAGACGTTAATTTTTAAAAGCAGTTTTATTGTCGGCATTGTTAGCATGGTCTTTTAAAACATATCAAGTCCCCCAAAAAAGAAATTTTGTATTTTCCAAAACTCTTTTATTTATTTTGAATGTTCTGATGCAGTTTTCTAAATAGTACTAGTTCCTCTTATATACCTTAACCGTCATTTACTGATCTTGTTTTTAACTTTTTCCATCTTTTAATGTTTGGGGATATTCGTTAATAAATTGGTGAATACGTATTATGTCAAGATGTCGAAAACCACTGTCTTTACCTTTTGCCTCTTTTAATGACTTATTATGTCAGATTCAGTGCTATTTTTGTCACGTAAATACCGTCTTTATGCTCAAAAGCCATTATAAAATCATTACTAAGATCAGGTTTGCATTTTCTTCAGAGGAAAAGTCTATTGCTGAGACTTTTTGTGTTTTTAAACAGGTAAAAGATGCTCCAATCACTTGAAAAACTGCTTCTGTATATATCAGAATGAATCAGAAAGACAAGCAATTAGAAATGAACTGCCGTAAGTTATAAGACTGAGTTAAGCAATTAGTTGTCAGTAAGAAAAGAGACATTTATTTCTTCCAATACTAGACTGATTACGTCAGATGTTATGAAGTCTGAATGCACGTTATTATCATTCTGAAAGAAAATAATATAATATATAAAACATTTTGTAAGAACCATACCCTCAAAACGTTACTTATTTCTTGTTTGGTTACATTCACAGAATCGGACAAAAATGGTGTTACCGCCAAGTACAATGTATCAACACATATTGACTATATTTTAGTGTTCGCAATTTTCATGCTAATGCTAAAGTTAATTTCTATATAATTATGAAGGTTATAAATAAGAAAATTGCAGCACAAAATAGAATATTTGTCTAATAATGCGTGGAAAATGCTTCAAAATGAACTCTTTAAGGGATTGACTGGTGACATGTCCGGGTCAGCTTTCGACAGCAAAAGCTGATTTTTGTGCCTTTGCGAGCAGATGAACTCTCATTTAACATAGGCTACATACATACATACATAAAATCTTTTGAATAAGGTTTCTGATGACAGAAATATAAGCAGAGCAAGAGTGAAATGTTGAAACAATGTTTGTAATAAATTAAGCAAATGCTAACGTTTCTAAACAAAAAGGAAGGAAATTAGCCAAATGAGCTATACATTTCAATATTACAAATTGAAAATAATGCAGAATATAATAAGAATCTTTTGATTTTGGTAAATTTTGAATGTTGTTGCAAATTGTATATCAAATATTATCGCATATATTTTGTTTAAAACAAGCCGTGTACTTTAAAATTGTCTCAAATCAAAGCCTTTCAAATGTTTTATAATGACAAAACAATTTTATAGCAAGCTTTAAGGAACATCATTCACCAATTAATGCTGATACTGAGCTAATAAGTAAGTATTCCGTGTGAAATTAAACATATGTATCCAAAAACCTATCTCTTGTAGAAAATGGCAAAAAAGTATCAAAAAAAAATTGTTTAAAGTTATCGTAATAAACGGTCACAAACTCAACGTTTGCCGTAAGTAGCACATATTTATCCACACTTAATACATGATTTTTTTTCTTCAGTAAAGCAAACAACAAGACGCATCTGTGTCTCATTATAATGTTGTATGATTGACCTTATAAACTGAAAAATTGGATTACTATCTGGAAACAGAACTGACATATAGACATCAATTTATAAAGGGACTTTCACAGCTGCGTCTATTTAATGGTCAACAATAAAAAGACCTATAGAAATTGTTCAGAACATGTGACATATTATTCCGTGGTTGTGGAAACTAAACAAACAGGAAAATAAAGTAACAAACAAACAAACAAATTGTCGGAATCTAAAAAAGAAAAGTAAGAAGAAGAAAAAAATGATTTAGATTAGTATTCAAGGTTCCATATTGATTGGTGAATTAGATCCGAATGTTGTTAATAAAAAGTCAATTTTATTGGTAGAACTTGAGATAAATTATTGATCAAACTTCTGATACGAAGATTTGTCCATGTTTATTGATAGCTTCTCAAAAGTTATGAGATAATAACAAAGAGTATAGAACCTAATTTACGTATCGTGTATCATAATAAATACTGACATTTACAAAACAAAAATAAGATAAGATAATTTCTTAATGGTTCCTTATGTTATCAGATTTCAATAAGTGAGAACATACTTTTTTCTCCAGGGATACAGTTTATTAATGAAATCCGAAAAGGGGAGATCCTTTGAATCAATAAAAACAAAAATGAATAATCGAATATCACACTTTAAATATTCTTTGATCTGTTCTGAAGAGAAAATTGGAAAAAAAGACAAAGCTTGAAAAAGTGTTGATTGATTTCATCGGAGGTAAGGGGAACTAATAAATATCAGTCTTTGTGACAGCAGACACATAGCCTTTATGACAGAAGACACCGATGAAATAAGGTAATTACCTCAGCAATACAACCAATGAATGATCAGCATATAAAGTAGAATTACATTTCTTAGATTTGTTTTCACACAAAAAATATAAGAATGGATGTATTGTGTCCAGAAAGAAGATATATAATATGTATGTTCATATTCGAATGTATCTATTCGTAGAGAGTAAAAATCTTTGTAAACTGCACAAATTCTAAATTTTCAGGCATAATGAAGTTGACCTTTAATATCTATGTTCTATTATCTTCATTACTCTCCCCAATGTTACTTTCGGATGCCATTAAAATAGTTAAACATTACATGTAGTTTGATTGCACAGCAGAAGTTAACTAATCATGTGAATTAGATTTCTCATAGCGGCTTTGTTTTTTGTGTAATTTTCGTTCCTGCAATAAAACATACCCTAATAGATATAAAATGTGGGCTGATAGACATGTATAATAAGGTTTTCTTAATTTCGTTAAATTAATAATGAGGTTCGTATATTTAAGCAATGAGAGAGGATAATAAAAGCAACAAAATTGTTAAAGAGGTATGTGGCAGAATAATTATGCATTTTCTCTGTTAGTTACTCACCATCACAATAACTTATCATCAAATTCGTTATCATTCTAAAAGTATAATCATTTCGTTGCAAATCGATTGCGTATCCGGAAGCTTAAATTTGTCTACAAAAAATAAACTCGGTTATGTAAAAGAAATTCTCTATTATGAATGGATTTAATTATCTAACATTGCAAATCGTCGGAATAATCTAATAGGGTTTCAAGATAAAGTGGCTTTTGAGTGTGAACATTTAATAAAATATGTTGCCCATTAGTATTTGTCTCATTATTTTATTGGTTATTTGCTAAAAGATGTAAAAAGTAATGGATTTATCTAATGTGTGCTTACCAAAAAGTGCAATTTTATTCATAGTGGGAAAACAATGATTTTTTTCTCGTTTATGTTATTGCGTTAAAGCTTATTACAACTGTTATGACAACATTATTCAAATTTAATTAAATATATTTATTAATTTTATATCTTGCAAAAGGTTTGACTTATGCAATAATTTTTCACAGTTTGTGTTTTTTCAGATACCGTTAATTTTTGACCTAATTGTAACAGATGATGTTAGGAAGATATAGCAGAAAATTAAAGATACTAAACATAAGCATTTATTGGTTTGGTTTCTCAAATAACTAATAATATTATGTTATAAATCATGGACATGATTCAAAGCTAAATAAAAGGAATTTGTTAAATAGATGTCATAAATATAAAACAAAGGTTACTGAAATTTCAAATTTCAAATATATCCTGTAATCGTTTTTATACTTTGTAGGATTGAAATTTCATAAACATATTCTTTTTGATAGCTTAATCGCTGAAAGGTCATCTGATTTTTAGAACTCATAAAAGATAATTTATTTGATGAATTAGTCGTAACTTAAAAACATTTTTTTTTTTTTAATCAAATTCATTTCCATCATTTTCATTATTTTATACTTTCACTGGTGACAATGAAATTTATACGTTAGATTTGATGTCGGACATTAAGTCTTTAAAAGGCTTCCTTTCCGTTGAAGGAAAGTAGTAATTTGTGAAGAATTCATATCTAAAAGTCTAAAACGTTCATTTCATGCTGAAATTTAATGAAGGTTATGTATTATTTGCACCTCCAGATGTATATTTCCACATTATATATATAAATATGTTATGTATCTGATAAAGCTAAACTAAGTGTGCGATTTATCGGAATACATTATCATATCGTGTCATTTACATGTCAATGGTAAAGACAGATGTGTGCTTCTAACTTGTAAGTAATCTATCATGTTATATTATGAAAATGGGTTTTGCAAATCTTTTCTTTAACAAAAGTGCATGTAGTGTATAACGACGAAGTGGTAAACCTTTATTTGATTGTTTTACATTTTTACATATGTATCTTTCTTGAAGTTGGTATGCAGACAAAAAACAAAGTAAGAATGAAACGCACGTATGTTAGGTGCTAGATGTGGACTTTTACATTATCTCTAATGAACAGACTCGATCAAACCGAGTCTGCAATTATTATATACACATGTAATAAGACTATTTTACTGCTTCCGAGGGATCATCCCTTTTCCAGATTTCCAGTTTTTATTTTGTAACATTTAATTTTATTTTTTGCTTAAGACTTAACTTATCATAAAGTCAGTAAATCACTTTTACTGAACAAAAATTACTTATGAACTCGATCTGATACTAGAAGTCATAAATCTCTCTTTCATTCTTGCTATCGAATTATTAACACAATTTAATATTGCATGGGAATTTGTATTACAACAGCTTAAACTCGATATTAGAGAAATGTCTCCGTTGGTCATATCATTTCCGTTCAATACCTGTGTCATCTCTAGCGTTTTTCTTTCCTGCCAGTCATAAGTGTTTACCATTTAAACATATCACATGAATTTGATGATTCTTTCTGTCACATATTGAGTCAATTTTACCATTGCAATAACAGTGTTAACAAACTTGTAAGCAGCATAATATAATATAAGAATTTCATTTAGTACTTTTTCCATACAATTTTAATTTAGATCATTATTCATTCCGAAATTATTTTTTTAATTCCTTTGTGAAAATAGTTCCATGCTTCTGCAACATACCAGTAGAAGGCTTGAATATGTATGGTTGTGAAAAACAAATAATAGACGATGAAAATATGCTCATTGTAAATATACATAACATGTATATGACAGCTGTGACTTTTGTTCTTGTAATATTTCCTCCTTATACTTTCTTATTCTTCACTAGAATTCTGGTATCAGTCTCTCATATGACTGCATATATCATAAAATTATAGAGATACTATCCTTGTACAAAAGATTTGAATTTCTAAACTTGAGCTTAACAAATGCCCCCTTTTGGAGCTTAGATTTCTAGTCTTCCATGCCGTCAACAGTGTAAATATCTTCAGGGTCATCGTAAACGTTCACAGAGAATGGAAATCAATGACAACATGTAATTTTTTCCACATCTTCAAGGCCAATTCTGTCTTGAAGGCAACAGTAATTTGCAATGTTAGATGATGTCAACACACTGTTGAGTATGCAGTTAATTCCATTAAGTGAAATTTATCGGTATTTGAAAAGGGGAATGTCAAAAAAGTGTTTTTGATGGATATCTAATGGATGTCAACGTAAAAGTCCAAACAAAAATTTTGAGTTTGAACGCAAAGTATTTAAATTTTGTGTGTCGGTGGTTATCGATCAGTTTCGCTGCGCAAATGTATCTGATAACTGGACTTTATACCTACGACCACAATACTTTCTTTATATATCTTGGAACAAACGGTTTTTATTATTATTTTCTTTTATACGTACTATGTATTTGGCGTTCTGTTGAAACTAGGAATCGGTTACTTTTTCTCTATGGTTATAAGGCCATATACCGATCAGTGTAAGATATAAGGTAGATATAAACTAATATTGTAAAATCAATCTCTCGTCAAATGAGCTTTTATGACATATTTCAAAAAAAATCAAAGTCGTTATTTATGTCATGAAAATCTTCTTAGGTATATTTTCTTCATTATATGGCATTAAATCAGGTAATTTAGGGAGAAAATCATATTATATATATTCAAAGCTAATTAGGCGTCAACTTCTCTAAGAGTACTAAATAGTTATATATAAATTATTTCTATTTTAGAATTTTCTGATTGATAAACAAGTGTTTTCATAAACTTAAGGTGTTTTCGATAATAAAAGACTATGAAAGGACATTCCTGCATTCCTTTCTTCAAAGTTTGTTTTGTTATGTGCAGGGAAGACATTGTATCAATGAATATTGTATTTTATGATTATTGTGTAAGTAGACATAGTAAATAAGTATGAAAAAGAAACGTAAACGATATGAAATCATGACTCATGACATGGTAGTATAATTCATAAGATAAGATAGTATAAATTTGCCGAAGTCAAGTTATTTACGGCTAGAAGAAAGAAAAGCTTTCATTTAATTACAATTGTTCAGCCCTTATATTATGCTGGATTTCTTAAATTGACTTGTCTAGCTTCAACTTTTGGAATTGTCCCTTATCAATCTTGGGGATGTCGAAGATGAAAATTTGAGGTTGGTCACCTTACAGTATAGAGCCGTGTCAGAATGCACAGATGAACAGACCGGTCTATCTCTTAACTGGTCACTTTCGGTTTTAGTCAGAAACCTTTAGAACTCCTTTTGGAGGCCCAACTCTTAATATCTATTTCACTTTTGAAATTTGAAGGCGGCTTATTGTGCAAGTGAATTTTAAGTGTTGAAGGCTAGCTATAACTACCCTTCAACTGCGTTAAAATATGCAGTTGATGTTACAAAATATCTCGGAAAACTAAAACCGGAAGTTGTTTATAAAAAGGAGAGATTGTATTGAAAAGGAGAGATTGTATTGTTAGAATATAAGATCTATATTATTACATGTATTAATCAAAGTCCTGATACCTAACTTTGGTATTTCGTTATATTAAAACTACACAGATTTTATGAGATTCTATAAAAAGAAAGTCGACTATCTAATATCCTTCTAATACTGGTCTTTGCAGAAAACAAAACAACAAATTACTCATTTAGATATTTCCTAAATGTTATCACATGTTAGCAAATTCTCAGCAAGTAATATAATACTTTTTTCGTTTCTCTGGAGTACATTTTATTGATGAAATTTGGAATGGGAGATGAAATCAAAAATAACTATTTGAAAATCGCAGATTTGGTTTACTTTGCTTTGTTCTTTAGAGATGAATAAAAGCGCTTGTCTTTTACACATTACCTTCTAATGCATTGAATATTATGTTAACAAGAATCCCATAGACGGAAGATGGCAAAGGTGACTATATTTAATAAATGTTTAAATGTCGGTCTTTGTGACAGCAGACACATAACCTTTATGACAGTAGACAGCAATGAAATGTGGTAATTCTCTTGGAAATATTTCAGTAATGAGTAAAATTGCAGGAGTCAGTGAAAGTTTCTATGATTTTGTTTTTGGGATTGAAATAATTTTATGCAAGGGTTCGAATGTATGGCTTTACGTAATCTGTATTTTTCCAATCATGTGAATAACAAACAACTTTGGCTACTTTTGTTGTAAATTATTGAGTGATCTATGTATGCTTCATCTCGTTGCTTTATTTTTTTCTAACAGTTTTTCCGCATCAGGGTGGTATTTTTATCAAATGCTTACAGAGATCTTTAAATCTTCTTTAAGGGCATAACAATGATTAAAAAGTTGTCTACAACTTAATATTATTATATTTTATCATATTCTTCACACAAAAACAAAATAAACACAAATATTTATCATATTCCTTAAAAACAATAATGACGAATAAGGCTTAACATTTGTTTCAGTTATTTCCAACAGCAACAAGAAATGTTTTCATCAGAATATTGTGACTAATTTTAGCTTTATTTCAGAAAGAACAGTACTAATATGTAGTTTTAGTATAATAACAAATAAAAAGCATATCTGAATAAAAATTGTTCTCTTAAACAGGGATCTATCAGTTTTGATGAAAAAGAAAGTGTTGGTTCGGAGTCTGTAATCTATCCATTGCCATCGTATCATTTTAAGTAATAACTATCTAGATATAATTCTAAACATAATAAAAATGATTTTTTTCAAACCCCTCTGGAAACAAATAGTCTTCAGAAATAGGCATAAAATACCTTCAAAGATAAATTCCTTGACTTCGTTTTGAAATGATAAGAACGAATAAGCCGAGAGGTTGCTTTAAAAGTAATGTACTTTAAGAGTTTTTGGAGAAAAATAAACAATTTATAGATAGAAAATGTGAAAATCCAAAAAAGGATGATCTTAATAAATTATACTTTAAGCTATTTTCCTTATTTCTTTCCCCATTTTTACTCTCAGATGACATTAAAGTAGTTTTATATTACATGTAGTTTTATTTAACAGGAGAAAAACGCTTATCATGTAAATAAGATTTCTTAGAGACTCCTTCTCTTGTAACATTTTAGAAACAAATTATTCAATTTAGTTCCTGTATTTAGAAAGGGCTATTAAACCTGTATACTACGCATTCACAGCTTTCTGAATTTCTTCGATTGCATTTAAGAAAAACTTTTGTTTAAAGGCACACTTTGCCTCAGAAAACCATATCTTTTTAATTCTTTAGAAATGTCAAATATTTGTTTTGTTTTT
>NW_026856178.1:0-11110 GCF_026571515.1 Ruditapes philippinarum
AATTTTCTTTTACACTGGCACTTATGTTTGATAAATGATCCACACACAACTTTTTTAAATGTCAGACCCCCTTTTGAAAAACATTTGATAAAATCAACGATTTGGTAAAATCTACTCTTACAATTATTAAGCTATGTTTGAAGTTATAAGTGACTAGCTGTTACTGATAAAAGACCATAAACAAACAATAAGTACAGCCTGCAACATTTTAAATTTTGCCGTTTAGGACTTTCTAAAGGGATTCTTTTTCTCTCTATTTTATAACCACATCAGTTGTTTGTGCCGTGTGGAGGCCGTAAAAAGTCGCCTAAAAATCATTGTTGTGATTATTGTATTTTCATCCTCTCAATTTGGCTTTTTCTACTTGAGTGGTTCCAGTATTCCTTACTTAATTACTGTAAAATCACGCTTAGGATATGTGCCTGCTTTTTAAATTGGTCTTTTGACCGCTAATCTGTGATATGCTGGCTTCGTACGCCACTTTTCATGGAATGGCACTAACGTGTCACATTGTAGGTTTCATGATCACCACCGTATAAACAAATCTGCGGATGTATCTAAATTCGATAATGTGCCATTACATGTTGAATAATGCTTAAGCCGGTGCTAGGGGGGCGTGGACAGTAGCTTGTATTTTTCAGTACTGTCCATGAACAGGCCCGATCACACCGAGCCAGCGAAGTTTTCAATTTGCCGTTTTGGACATTCTTTAGGGATTCTGTTTCTTCATGATCCCATGCACCATTAGGTATCATAGTGTTTTTTTTCTCATTTAGTGTATTGAGTATATTGTTAAAAAATCTTGTCTTGTCCAATGAAATAGAAATTTACGCTAACTCTGTATGTGTAAGAAATTTGTATTGAACTTGTAGTGTGCCGTTTCATTACACGTACTTTAGACAAGTAAAAAAACCTTAACACTTTAACATTAGAACCTATAAAATCTGGAAATAGGTCATTCAATTAAAAAAGACTAAAGATAATTTAATTTTAGATGAAAAGTGCATGTTACTTGAAGAAGTTTCAATCTTCGGTTAATTGAAAGGGAGTGTTTGAACATAAACTAAACAAGATAATTCCCTTATCTGGTAATGTGCAGTTTTATAAATTTCCACCCTCTTCTGTGTTATCGGTTTACTTCACATTTAATTAATCATGAACACATCTTTGTCTAACATCAAAGTGTCAGATTTCACTATTTCAAATGTCAAGCAATATTGTGGGAGTCAGAACAACATTATGTGAATTACCATCAATTTTTAAAATCATCCCAGTGTTTAATGAATGGGAAAGCTGAAGGATAGTACAACTATTGACTATTTTTTACTGTTGTCAAACGTTATCAAATGCTTTCAGCGAAACTGTAACTGCTGTACATTTGTCCTGCTGTTTTGAAGATAAATGATGTTGTTGAGTTCAATACGTAACATAGCACATGAATATACATTTCAATAATGACCAAGTTTGAGACAAATTTTAATTTAAGAAAGAATGCATTGAACTACAGTAAGACGTGATAAACAAGATCAACAAGGAAAGGCGGCGCTCAATGAACGCAAAAAATATGATAAACAAGGAAAATGCGGCGTGCAATGAACGCAACCCCCACACCATCCAGCAACAAGAGCCAGTGGCAAGGAGCCCAGGATGACCCAAAACAAAAACAGGACAGGGCAAAAGGCAGAGCATGGGAAGGTTAATCACTAAAATTAAACATAAGATGAAATAATTAGTAATTGATAAGGAACTCAAAAAAACAAATAAATGATTGAATAATAGGCCCATAAAGTCAAAGGACACAGGGGAAGGGGACAGGGGACCCAGGGAAGGCGGAGGGTGGTAAATAAAAGAAATAAAAACTAGGGGCAAAGGGGAAGATACTTACCATAGACGAGAAAACAATAAGGCACACAGAGTTCAGTCGTTTACTTTTGATGTACGTTTGAGTTTAACGGCACATCAATACACTATTGTGCATATCATATCGTACCTAATGCTATAGTTATTAAACTTAAATATAGTAATAAAAACCCTAGTACTATCAAGTATACTATCCTAGGTTCATCAAGTCGTAGATTATAAATCTTCTGGTATCGATCTGGTAATTATATGGAACTGGTGTGAAAAGACACTTCTCAGTACAGTGTTCCCACAAAGAAGAGAAATCAAAATTCCCTGACTTTTCCCTGACCAAGACCATTTTTCCCTTACTATAATAACAGCGTCCAGTTTTCACAATCTTTAGAGCATTAAACTTATTTTTTATGTGCTCGCCTCCTCTTCCCTATATTCGCCAACATTTTTCCTCCCTTTCTTTATTTTAGATTATTTCAGATACATAATACATGTATAATATATATAAGCAACAATTGTCATTAGCTACTTGTGTAGTTTACTTCAATTAGCATGAGTACATTTATCCAAAATAAAAAAAGAAAAGTATTTGATAACATATGTCATGCTCAAATATGTTTCATTCTCGAGCATATAAAGCAGTGTAATCAAAACTTTGAGATACTAACTACCATAGCTAGTTTTGCATAATTTCTGCTATATACTAGTATTAATAGCTTTGCCTACATTTTGCTTTTCATGAAGCCACTTCATTACCTGTCTTATTGTTTCTTGTTAAAACAAAAGATTTTAATTGATTACTAACATTGCTGTTCTAAACTTTGAAATACAGTTACATTTTTTTCAATAAAGCATTTCCTATTTTTTAAATAGTTAAATTTTAAAGAAGAATTTTATTATTTACTATATGTAAACAATGAAAATCAATGAATCAGCCAATTTTGATCAGCCAATTTTGACCAATGGGCTATAATTTTAACAATATTGGTATAGGTCTATTACACAAATGTTCATGCTAGACATCTAGCCTACAGCCTTTGTCAATTCAGAGAAGAATTTTTTCTAATTTTTACTAATAAACATATAAGGAAAACCTATGACCCCTTGGGCGCGCCAATTTTGATGCTATTGGCAAAATTTGAGCACCTTTGGTAGAGGACCTATCGATGATATTTTATACAAAATATCACAGCTCTAACCCTTGTACCTTCAGACAGAAGATGTTTTAAGTTTTTACTATACAGTACATGTATGTGTAAAATGAAAATCAATGACCCTAAGAAAGGGTCAATTGTTAAGAGGTCGAATAGAGATGTTATTTGTGCCGCGTGGCGACTGAAAAAAGTCTCCCCGTACATTTAATCAATGATGTTATATTTTCGATCATTGAAGATCGTTCAGCACAACATCATTGTTGTGCTAGTGATATTTTCAGTTTAAACTTTTCGGCATTTTCTAGTTGGGTGGTTCCAATATTCCTACTTGAATAATGTTGAATCACCCTTAGGATATGTTGCCTGCTTTCGTTTAGGGCACACGCTTTTTATTACTTGGGGACCATACGCCGCTTTTCACGGAAGGGTCACATTGAAGGTTCCATGATAACCGCCGTATGAACACATCTGCGGATGTTTCTAAATTCAAAATTTTACTATTTCATGTTTAAATGTTGAATTCTGCTTAAGCCGGTGCTAGGGGGCGTGGACGGTAGTTTGCACTTGACAGTACCGTCCATGAACAGGCTCAATCAAACCGAGCCTGCAACATTTTCAATTTTGTCGTGTTGGGTTTTCTTTAGGAATACTGTATTTATCTATTTTCTGCATAATATCGTAAGCTCAATGCCTTGTAGGTCTTTAGAAGATTTTGTTTAAATCTTTTTTTTCTGATAATTTCTTTTGGTTGCCATGACATCCAGATTTTTGCATTTAATCAAATTCTTTTGACAAATTTGAAAACCCTTTACCAAAGGAACAATCCTGTTTAGTTTGGATAAATTTGGACTAACCGTTTTTAGAAGATTTTTTACTTCGCTATTAAGTTAAAGTTACTTTAAATGACAAAAGATTTCAAAAAATTTCAGAAATAAGCATATGTTTTAGAGTAAGATATTTACAAGAATAATAAAGATGTTCATAATGATAAATAAATATAAAGATACATAAAGTAATCAAAGAAACTGCTTTAGCCTTGACTGAATTTGCTTCTCTTACAAAATTCCCTGACCTTTCCCTGACTTTTGCTTATTTTTCATATTTCCCTGACCTTGAAAAAAACATATTTGCGACAAATTGGAAATGAGACAGATGTGTTCGAAAGTGCATTCGTAGCACGGTTGTCTCATATTCTTCCATAAAATTCTAAGACGGTATTAATTATTCCCTTCCGTATACCGCTACCAGCCTTTGTTCTGTGTTTTCAGTTTTTATCATACATTTTAGATCACTTCCGGTCAATTGAAAATTGATTGCAAAGGAGTCATATTACTTCCGGTCAATTGAAAATTGACTGCAAGGAAGTCATTTATTAACTTCAAGAATATCCCTGTTCTGCATGTCACAATGAAAATGTCAACCAGAGCACTATCCAGAACCAAAATACATATGCAGGGAGTCCATTTGTATCGTTATTAATTGCGACACGTTTATTTTCGAAGCTTAATGTTTTATAAATGATTTAAGAAATATGCTATGCAACAACAAAGTAGTACTTACGATGGGAGGGGAGAAAGGATTTTCTTATTTATTACGTGCGCACGCCATATCCATATTACGTGGCCACGGGACACTATTGTAAGCTGTTTTCTATTTAAATTTCATCATGGATATGCTTTTGACATTTTGGTAGAAAAAGATGCGGGCAAAGGTTGTATAAAGGTGAGTTTCAATTTTAGTATTTGTGGTACTTCTACGTCGCAGCGGCGAGACTATAGAAGTGATTTTACAGTAACAATGTGACGTAGAAGATGCATGAACCCTTCTGTTCTCATCTTTATCATAACTCTTTAAAATGAGGAAAGGGTTTGTTCGCTTAAATGGGTCAAACTTTGTTTTTGTAGCTCTTTGAAAAAAGTCAGTTTTATTTAAAATATAAAGGGAATACTATTGAGCAGTATATGGCCTTGATGAATTTTCTTGTCTCGCGTCGACAAACGAGATGCAAAGCGAGGCGCGAGATCCCGGCGATATGCGAAACGAGTCACGATATTGTATCGTTCAAATCAATCGCAACTTTTCGGCCCTTTCCGTCAGTCTTAGGATTAGCACCGAACACAATAGTATGAATACACAGAACGGGTCCGGTATTTTGGTGTAACCTACGCTAAGAAACCTGACATATAAACAAAGAGTAAATTAATGCTGGAAGTTGTTGACAAGTTTATTTCCAAAATATCAAGTAAATGCCCACCTAAAAAAGTGAAATCATAGATACAAAAGCAAACAATACATTATTTGTATATTTATTATTGTGGTTGTAGGATCGGAAATACAAAATGCCATCCTGTTGATGTTTAAAATTGTACATCAATGGGCATGTTTAAAAAAATAAATGGTTGTCAGACATATTTTTAATCATAACTGTACCAAAACAGACTTAATTTTCTGTCGGATGTCAATTATACATGTATGTACATTGATTAACATTATTCGGAGTCGAATAAGGAATACAAAACTTCGACTTTGACATTTCTTTCAAAATGTTTTTATGCAGATGCTTTATGAAATGATTATAATGATTTATCCTTGGAATTCTCATACAGATTTATCCAAAATAACTGCAACTGATGACTTTCTTTACGTAGTTACTTCTGTTCCTTATTCGGGGTCGAATAAGGAATACGGAACTGGTTCCGTATTCGACTTTGACATTTCTTTCAAAATACTTTTATGCAGATGCTTTATGAAATGATTATAATGATTTATCCTTGCAATTCTAATACAGATTTATCAAAACTAATGCAACTGGTGTTTTTCTTTACACATTTTTTTCTGTTCCTTATTCGGAGATAAATGAACTTGAACATTTTTTTCAAAACAGTTTTATGCAGATGCTTTATGCAATGATTGATCCTTGCAATTCTAATGCGATTTATCATAAATAATTGCAGCAGATGTCTGTCTTTACGTATTTTCTTTTGTTCCAGAATCGGAGTTGAATAAGGAATAAGGAACTGGTCCCTTATTCCTTATTCGACTTTGACATTTCTTTCAAAATATTTATTTATCCAGATGCTTTATGCAATGATTTTAATGATTGATCTTTGCAATTCTAATGCAGGTTTATCATAAATAATTGCAACAGATGTCTTTCTTTTCTTTTCGGAGTTGAATGAGGAATAAGGAACTGGTTCCCTATTCCTTATTCGACATGAACATTTTTTCAAAATATTTATGCAGATGCTTTACTTAATAATGTTAATGGTTGATCCTTGCAATTCTAATGCAGATTTATCAAAAATAACTGCAACTGCCTGTCTTTCTTTACGCATTTTCTTCTATTCCTTATTCAGAGACGAATGAACCAGTGCACTATCCAAAAGTCTAATAATTTTAATAATTTAAAATGATTAAAAATGTGTTATGTTACTACAGCACATGTCATTTATACAGCAATATGGGCGGAATGAAAAAGAAACATATTTTATATTATTGACATTATCTTTCTTAGAATTCATATAATATTTGGTTTTAAGCTTAAGATAATTTTAAACCGATACGATATATAACATACATGATTCGCTTGTAAAATTTATTTTATCTTTTTCGATTCTGACGTTTTTTCACCATTGACTAACAATACTGGTCCATTTTCCAAAGTCTTCAAGTACAAATCGTTTATTCACGTGCGTATCGATGTGCTTTCAAGATAAAATGTTATTGGTCAATTCCAAAGAAATTGCTTTTAAATTCATTTGATATTCTTGGTAAAGTGTCTTTCTAGAAAGGAATTTAGTTGATTATATAACCGATAAAATTGTAGATCATGTCAACCACCTTAAAAGTTTGAAATAAATCCTGCACTGTTTCCCGCATATAAACGTTTATATTAACGCTGTTTTATTTAAAAGACAATTGATATAATTTAGGTAGCTTGTAGGTATGATAATATTTTGCAGAAATGATAACAAACATATGCTTGGAACAGGGTTCTTGATTGATAATTATCGGTTATGAAAACTTGATCGTTTTTATTTTCTGAACATAACCTGAGCATGCATACCTTTACTTTTAATCAAACGGCGTTAAATAGTTGAAAGGACACAAGGACACAATTATGATAATTCGCTCTTCTTTGATATTGAAAGGGATGGTGGTTACATACATAAAGACTTATATCGTGTATGCAACTATCAGCTTTGTGTATTATGATGACCATATGGTTTATATGCCTTTTCTTAATACCTCGATACTAATACCCTTAGATATAGTGATCATATAAAATAATCAATTGATCTTATACTGATTTGTCATTAAAAACAAATGTATTTCATACATGGACCTTATATATCTTACCTTATCGCTTCACCAATTAATGAACGCTCACGTGATAAATATTCATCAATTGGAAATAAGATCACAGTCATATCTTCTTTTCACATAAGTAAAGTCTTTTTACCTTATTAGTAAGAATAATTTTGTATTGAAACAAATACCACGAATATATTTAATAACCAATGATTCAAAATGAGATTAATTACATAACACACAGTATATTTCATTAAATAATGCTAACCTGTCACGCAATTTGAAGTATATGTTGTACAATTAAGACGTTTGAAACATAGATACTAGAAGTTCTCTTACATAATGTATGTACACCTTAACGGGCACTATAATGAAATGAAAAATTGACAACATAGGTCAGATGTATGCCTTAAATGACACCTGTATGCAAAATTTATACACGTTTTATCGTTCAAAAATGAATTATAGCCACTTTTGAACGCTTGGATGTTAGAAGCGCCCTTTTTTTAGAAATAAGGAACCTTTAAATAATCTACAGTATCATACTTATGAAAATTATTTTCCCATTAATTATTGTTAAGAAATAAGTAATTAACATTAGTGAACAATCCTCGCCAGCAAAATGATTGTTTCTACTCAAAATTTATAAAATATTTATAAAAATGTTACCCTAGCCCACCATGTTCACACGTGTTTGACCATTTTCCTACTTTCTAGAGAACATTATTCCTTAATTTACCCAAATCAGGGACTTTTTCAAAGTTCCCCATAATTGTCTCAAAAATATACTGGTAGCTCTTGTCAAATATGTAATACTTTTACCTTGCAGTTTTGATTTTATTAGTCTTTGAAAATAAGGGGTACAACATTTGTCATAAGATTTAGCATTACTTAGCCAATAGAAACTTATATTAATCATATAAATAATTTTTAGCACTTTTTCGTTACAAAAAGGATATAAGGAATATAAAAATAATGTTATAAGAAAGAAAAGGAGAGGGAAAAAAGACTATTCTGGGGTTTGAACGCAGTTGACAGTAATCCTAGCCTATGTAAATACTCTTCAAAGCGTAGGTAATGGATTAGGATGGTAATACCTTAATGGTTGGTTTTCTTTAACAAAAAAGTGTGTGGGAAATTTAAAAAAAAGGTTAGTTTTTATTCTTTTTATGTCAAACATGAGAACAAACTCTAAGCGGAAGGGCGGTATTCAATGAACATATCATATAAATAAACGATTGGTTCTGAATCATTTGTTTTTTATAACTACAAATAACTTCTGATCTCTTGCTGTTGTCAAATTAAACAATTTAGTCTTTTCGCTTGTTCTTTTCTATGTAATGCGTTTCCGACAAATCCTTCAATCTGTGTAATAAATTATGTAAAATTTGAAATAAAGTCAAATAAAGGCACTATTTTTAAATGACAATCGGTCAATAGATCTTCAAATTGATTATGTTTAATATACCAGAATGGTGGATAAATGGTAATAAGTTATTGCTTTAACCACCCTTTGTTTATAATGCTTCTTTATAATGTATGGCGGTATGTTATAGTGTTAGTTAGCATACAATTTTAAGAAAATCTTTGTTTCAGCACTTAGATCATTGTTATGAAACCTCCCTTTTAATGTGTGTGAATGGGTGAATTTTCATTCCTTACTGGATAAACATGTACATGTGTATATGATAGTCAGAACTTATCAGCTTAAAATGATTAAAGATTCCGATTGATCAAAATTCAAAATTGTTTGTTAACCGTCTATGAAAGTAGCATTTGATTAAATGTGCCATATATAACAGTATGAGTTGTAAAAATAATTGGATGAATTATTTCTTCAGACATTCTTTCACTTCACCTATTTTACTTTTAATAATAAAACATTTGACTTTCTGTGAAAAAAAAGAGAAAGGAGGATAACACAAGGAACAATCTGCAATCTGTTAAGTTATAGACGAGAAATGACGTAATAAAGAATGACAATGAAATATTAAACATCTTTCACAAGTGGCGTCATGTGTAACAGAACAAATGACGTTCTAAAAGATAAAATCACACTGCCTTCTTATGTTCTGTTTTCTAAAAAGGCGATTTTTTTTTACAAATCCTTCGAATTGTCTTGACAGTTAGGTCTTTGAATTGAGATAAGAGTTTTTGTTTATTGTTTGAATGTCGAGCTGGTATATAGCTGGCTAGACATTCAGCTCAACATTCAGCTCGACATTCCTATTTGTCTTCTTTATGAATTTCGAGCTGGGATGTTAATCTGGCTAGACATTTAGCACAACATTCAGCTCGACATTAGTTTTTGCCAATTTTTTCAATGTCGAACTTGGGTGCGAAGTGGCTAGACATTCAGCACAACATTCAGCTCGACATCCGATTTGTCTCCATTTTGAATGTCGAGCTTGGAAGTGAAGCTGAAAAGATATTCAGCACAACATTTAACTCGACATTCGTTTTTAGCTTCGTTTTGAATGTCGAGCTGGGATGTGAAACTGGCTAGATATTCAGCACAACGTTCAACTCGACATTCGTTTTTGGCTTCGTTTTAAATGTCGAGCTGGGATGTGAATCTGGCTAGACATTGAGCACACCATTCAATTTGCTAACTATACCAGTCCTTATTTTACGGTATGTTTCCGCATTGTAACGGATGTTTTCATACAAATTTAATCTTTTTATGAGACGATTACTTTTATCTGAACGCCAGGCCTAAAGTATTTTTGCACAAGAAAATCTTATATTTGCTGTGTTCCGGATAGCAACTATAACGTAGCGTGACGTGACGTAGCACATACACGATCTGATCCTATTGTTACCGTGGGGTTTTCCGTTTATGAATAATATTTGATTTTGATGAGATTTACAACACTTCTATTAAAAACTGTTAATGAAACTGTAGATGTTTGGTGTTTAGGCCGACGGTAAAATATTTTTATATACATGTATTTATTTAATATAGCCTAAAGTCATAATTGTATAGGATTGTATAAAGTGAAACGTTTACTAGAAATTTAAATGATGAAATGTTTAGCTTATTAAATCTTTATGTATTGTAATTAGTTTATTTGAGTTTAATATTGTCCTGTTATCGTCACTTGCGTCATTCATTTTCATTTGTTTAGCACGTAAATAAACCATGTTTGAACGTTTCATTTTCTGTTTGTACATGTCTTAGTTAGGTGGTGCATGTATGATTTGGTCACATTGTCTAGTTATTTTACAGTGGCAACAATGCTGCTGAATTGCTTATATTAGATAGTTTACTTTGATAATTTATTAGTGAGATAAATTATAACCCAGAAAGTCAGAACGGATATCTGGTAAAGGAGATGGAAACTGTAAACTCAATTTTGGTGAGATACAAAAATGTGCAACTTCTCTCCCATATTTCTATCTACATGTAAGGCAGTAATTTACAAGAAAAGTGGAGATCTTTCACAACAAAATTGTATGCCAATTGCAGTCTCAGTTTGCTCTAGTCTGTTCATGAGAGATAATGGAAAAATGCAAGATTTATTTCCCCTAGCACTGGCTGAAACGTTTTGTTTTTCATTTTGCAATTTTCATATAAATATTTAGTTTTTCATTTCTTTAAAGGATCCCCCTTTCCAGATTTTAAGCTGTAACCTATAATAGTAAATATTAATTTATTTATATATTTGTAACGAAAAAGAATAAATTTTGAAATCAAATCAAAACCTTACCATGCTTTCAGCTCTCGATTTGAAAAATATGCCCTATTCAGACATTTTTGTCATATATTGTGAAATGAAAATTATCTCCAA